>NC_056741.1:750512977-750762977 GCF_019279795.1 Protopterus annectens
CCTTCTAGCTGAAGTGACTGCTAAAAGGAAAGCTGTTTTCCAGGAGATAAACTTAAGTCTGCAGTAGCAGCTGGCTCGAAAGGAGGGATAGTGAGTTTTTCCAATAAAAAAATGAGGTCCCAGTTAGGGGTTGGAGGTCTCCTGGGTGGTCTTCAGTTTTTGACCCCTCTGAGATGCTGCTTTAGCAAAGGATGTGAGAAGAGGGGAGGTTCTGTGTTGTAATGAGCTGAAATGGCTGAGGCATGAATTTTTATGGAAGAAAGGGACAGGCCCTTGTGAGGCATCTCAGTTAAGTATTGTAAAATCTGAGGAATATTGGGCACTGCTGTGCTTATCCCTTGTGATTGATTCCAGGCACAGAATCTTTTCCATTCGTCAGCATAACATTTTCTAGTACTAGGCCTTTCTGCCTCCAAAATGACATCCATCACAGGTTTGCTGAGGAATGCTAAGGGTGAATGTAGGTGATCAGCCACGCTGCAAGATTCAAAGTTTGGAGCTGAGTGTGCAGAATTTGGTTGTTCTGCTGAAACAGTAAGTAAGGTGTCTGAGGCAGGTGCCACGGTGGAAAGTGCGACACACAGCGCAGGAGTGGGTACCAGTGTTGGCGAGGCCAGTCTGGAGCAATCAAAATCATTTTTGGTTTGTCCTGTTTGACTTAGTAGAACTTTGGAGAGCAGAGGCACAGGAGGAAAAGCATAGACTGATAGGTTTTTCCAGCTGAATGATAGAGCATTCCACTTTTGTGATGAGTTCTTGTGCAGAATTTGTCCAACGGATAGTTCTGGGGTGAGGCAAAAAGATCTATGTCTTGACTCCCCCATTTGCGTGTCAACATGTTGAAAATCTGTGGTTCCAGTTTACATTCATGTGGGTCCATGAGATTTCTGCTTAGTTCGTCTGCCAGAGTATTCAGCTTTCCTGGCAGGAATTGAGCTTGTAGTTGTATCTGACAGGTCAAGGCCATGTTCCACAATGCCATGGCTAGTCTGCAAAGGGGGTAGGAGTGTGCACCCCCCCTGCTTATGTACCACACAACTGTGGTGTTGTCTGTCTTCATCATTAATTGTCCTGGATGAAGGTAGTCCTTGAAGGCTGTCAGTGCATTCTGTACAGCTAGCATCTCTTTTTGATTGATATGAAGGTGCATTTGATTTGGGCTCCATTTGCACTGAAAGCACTTCCCTGCCAGATGAGCCCCCCCCAAGCATAGTCTGATGAGTCTGTAGTTAGGGTTTGGGTGGCAGGGGGTGGAGTGAATGGCAGTCCCTTGTTTTAGTGGTAGGCCTCTGCCCACCACAGGAACTCTAGTTGCAGGCAAGGTATGATAGGAATCACTGTTTCCAGGTTGTGACAATGTTGACTCCATAAACTTTTAAACTCATTACCCCGAGTACTGTCTCACAGTGCCTCTGTGCTTACACCCGAGTGCGCTGTGAGATGATAGGAATTGCAAGCTGTTACCACAGAGTACCTTCCACTGACGTGACAAACTGCAATGTAAACTTTCAATGTGAGCAGCATGTAAAACATGCTTAAATCGTAGTCTGACTTGTTCTTTACATCATATACCTACGATTCAGTGTGTTTTTACATGCTACTCACATTGAAGTTTTTGAAGAAAATCACTTGTAAAGCAGTCGATTATGCAAGTGGTGGCAGCCAATCGGATTACTGCAGTTTCAAAGGTCTCGTGTTTTTTCTTCTGCTGGCGACAAGAACTGCTTCTTACTGCTGAATTAATTTCGCCTGTGGTAAGGTAAGCTGACATTATATAGGCTAGGGTAGTGGGTTTGAGTTTTGTGTATTTTGGTGCACTGACTGCAAGTGCGTGCAGAGAGAATGAAGTGTGTGTGTATGAATATTGAAGCACCTGCTTGGGTATATGAGAGAGCGATCGGTAAATGAATGAATGCAGAATGTGTGTATGAATGTAAAAGTGCCTGCATGTGTGTATGAGAGAGCGATCGGTAAATGAATGAATGCAGAGTGTGTGTATGAATGTAGATGTGCCTGTGTGTGTGTAGGAGAGCTCAAACAGAAAAGGAGTGAATGGAGAATGTGTTTATGAATGTTGGCGTTTTAATGCGGGGTTGTTGTATAATGATCAATATACAATATTTTCATGTTGAACCCATGAAGATACCAGCAGAAACATCCAAAGACAAATATATGCAAAGCAGACACATTACTGTAACTAACTAGACTGGCAAAAAATGCATTAAAGTTGGTTTATAAAAATAAACAGGATATTCTTAGCTAAATCACATTAGCCTTCTGACCTACAGGCAACACATAGGAAATGAGAAACATAATAAAAGACTGCAGTTAATGAGTGGTAAATAATTTGCAGATAGCATAACTACTTTGGACTGATGCTAATACCCCCCCCCCCAACCACAACCTGACTAAGTAGTACATCACACTTTTGATCTTAGGTGAGGGAAGTTATGTTTTCTTCAAACTGCTGGAATGTAATTTTATTTACCCATTTAATTAAGAAATAGTTAAGAGCTATTGTTATTCTGATTTTAACACTGATGTGAAGAACTCACTTTAGTGGCTCAATAAAGTTTCCTTTTAGTTCATCTAAACAGTGTTTTTATTTTTATGTATTCAGTAATATAACCAAGGCTTACGCTACAGAGTTAGAGGTTATCAGCTATTTCATAGACATTTTTTAAAAAAAGAATTCAGGAAAAAAAAAAAAAATCAGAAAATAATGCTTCTACAGTGAAATCCCTTACACTTACTTTCATAGGTGAGTGAGTAAGTTGTCAGGTTGCTCCTTCTGAAATGCAGGGAGACCTTTTAATTACAAAATAAACACTCAGTCCATTGCTTAAGGGTATGAAAGACAAGAAACTGCCATAGTGGAAGGGAGACCGGTAGAAAGGGTAACCACTATTTAGCAAGCAGGATACAACTGTACAAGTGGATTTTACCAAACACTACACACCCAAGGAGGCAGTCTAAACCATTATATTAAGCTCCATAGGCAAAGTGGAAGTCAATGGCTCCAGTATACACCAAAGCACTGGGGTTAGATGTTTCCAATCTAACCAAGTGGGATATGTACAGTCACAATTTCCACAAAGACAGAAGCAGAGGAAAAATCCATACCAAAGAGCTAGCATAAGCAGTAACATGGCAGTGGTTGGTTGCCTAAAACTGTACTTGCTCCAGATAATAATCTGTACCCTTTTTTGCAAGAGGGCAAATATATTACTTTTAAGAGGGATACTGCATCAGACATCACAATTACTAACCCTTTAGTTAGGCAACAGCATTATTTGCCTAAGTAGTCCATTCGGCTTAGGGCCATAGGAGAGGCACCTTTTTCAGTTGCCATTGGCCAACATTTACTTGGACTGAGTAGGGGCTAAGTATGCAAGCGGATGGTAACTTAACATCCATGCACGTCTACATAGGAAATTACTATAATGGTGCACTACCTTATGCACGTGCAGTTACATTCAGGAAAGGTATAGGAGGGAATCCAGCTGGTGCCCACACACCAAGCAAAAGCTGATAACAGTTAGTTCAGGAAAGAAAATGGTTAACAGCAGCAATCCTAAATTGGAGCCACAAGTGCTGAAAGGTACACGGCATCTTCTGAAAGAGGCTACTTCAAAGGGTGGGATTGCTAGCGGCAGTAAGTCCAGGTCTGAGCTACAGTTGTCAAAAGATACTAGACTTCCTACAGAAGGACAACTGGGCATGATTATGAAGACAAGAGTTGTGACAAACTCAGCTCTCAGATCTACCTTATAGAGAGTGTAGCAAAGGAAGCTTCTGACTTTCAAGGGAAGACAAAGTCCATATACTGACACAAGGGGTTATTATGCAGAGAATGGAGTCCTACACAAGGAATAGAAAACCAGTACAGCAGTTAGTAGTTCCAAGGGCCGTTACTTCTGGCCACACAGCCTATGGTATTCCTTTTTTTAGACCATCTAGACTTAATGCATACGAAAACCAGGCTTATGTAAAACGTTTTGTGGTCAGTTATTGCAAAAGACATGAAATGGTTCTGTGAAACATCTGAGCAATATCAAAAGGTTGCTAAGGCAGAAGGCTGCCTGCTTTGACATCTCTGAATGCTACTGAAGTACAACGTGAGAGGGTAGCCATGGATACTGTGGGGTTTCTTGGTAGCCCAAGCATGAGAGGTAATAAGAAGTATATCTTTGTCATGCTGGATTATGCTACTAAATAACCTGAAGCAATGGCTTTGTCTTCTATCAAGGTAGAAAAGGTAGGAAATGTTCTATCAGATATTTTCAGCAGGGTAACTTTTTCCCCAGAAAATAATGATGAACAGAGGGGTTGTCCCTCATGTCACATCTGCTGATCTGCTTGTGGAAGTGTTGCGGGTAAAAACTACCACCTACCAACAATAAGCAGTCTGCTAGAGATGTTTAACTCTACTCTTAAGACAATGCTAACGTTATCTGCAGACCACTTTAGCCACAAGCTATAAGTACTTGCCTCATATTTTCTGTGCACACAGGGTGGTACCTCAAGAATCCAAAGGATTTTTATAATTTGTTGTATTTCACAGTCACAGAGTGAGGGGACCTCTAGTCTTCATTCATGATGGGTGTAAGGGTGAAGACCATCCTCATAAAAAGTCTGCTGTGGAACATCTACTGAATTTCAGGAGCTCAAAGAGTTGCCACATGAGCACTTAGCTCAAGCTCAGTAGCAACAAAAGTTTTGACATGACTGGGCGGTGAAAGTACATGAATATATTGTTGGAGAAATGGTAATTATTTTATTCCTCTCTGGCAAAATGAGCTAGTAGAAGAATGGAAAAGATCAGTCACTGTTCTAAAAATAAAAACAACTACATTGAATGGAACACATCCATACACACAGGGGGTATACCAAGGATATCCGATTACACCAGTGGACACAGTTTGTACAAATAAAGACGCATATAAATAAAGAAGAGACATAAAGAAGACTGCTAGTGATTAACCACAGTAATATAATGCAATGTGTATACAATGTAATGTACATACAATGTACTTTCATATTTATGTTAGAGTAAGATTCTTGCACTAAAAGGATGTCCCTGGAGATATTAGGATGCATTTTCAACAGTTGTGACATTTTTTAGCTAAGGTTTTCTCTTTTTTAAAAAAGCTGCTCATTCAGCTTTGCTTAAAAATAAAACAATAAGCATCTAAGGAATTTAATCATTTAGGAGATGGCTCCTTATGATACGACTGACTTTAATGAAGTCTCTCAGCCAGTAACTTATCTTTCTATTTTTCAAATATCTGTAATATACAGTCTAACCATGGAATTTTAACACCCAGTTCCTGGAAATGTGTTTACAAAACAATGTTGCATCATTTTCTTGCACCATGAAAGTGGATAACTGCTCTGATTTGTAGAAGTGCAACTATTAAAGTTTACAGAAATTCTGCTGTAAAATGTGCCTGTATGGTATAATGTCACAAACAACTGCAGCATACAAAGTAGGTGCAGGAATTCTTCCTATACCTATGAGAGAGGAACAATGTTGATGCAGTTTGTCCATCCAGAAACTCACTTGGCAGCAGTTCAGTTATTTACATCTGTAACACAATTCCTTCTACATTTAATGACTATCCCATCATCCATAAAGTACAGTTGTGTACCTACCATAAATGTAGATGGTTGAGTGTATTCACTGTTGCAGTCAATACTCTTGGGTTATCCTGCTGGCAGGCTACCCGCAGTTGGCCAGATTTCCAAAGTCTAGGTCCGGCGTCGGTTGCTGTCATCTCTTCCCTGACGTCAGTGTGCCAGGGGTATAAAAGATGCAGCCGACGCCATTTTCTTCAGTTTTTCTTGTCCCAGATGTCAGGTGCCCCCAAAATGGTAGGCTAAAAATATTATGCCAATAATTATGCATGCAGTAAAATAAATATTTCCTTCATCTACAAGCAAATACACCACATAGGTTGTATAAGATAGAGAAGTATAGGCAAGTCCCAGCAAAGAAAAGGGGGATGGAAGGTGGGTAACCCTGACTGCAACAGTGAATACACTCGAGCATCTACATTTATGGTAGGTACACAACTGTACTATGTTCATCGTGTTTCACTGTTGCAGTCATTACTCTTGGGTTGAATCCCAAAGCTAAGGCTGGGTGGTTGGGCCCAAATAGGATTAGGAGAGGCTACAAGACCTTGCAAAACTGCAGTGGCGAAGCCTGCTCTGGACTTAGAGTAGAGAGATAAATGGTAGTGCTTTGTAAAAGTGTGCACTGAACTCCAAGTTGCAGCCTCTAAAATGTCTTTGGTCGGTACTCCTCTGAGAAAGGCTGCTGAAGTGGCTGCTGCCCTGGTAGAATGAGGCCTAATGCCCTTTGGCACTGATTTGCCATGTTGTGAGTAGCAGAAACGAATGCAGTGGCCTATCCATTTTGAAATAGCCTGTTTTGAGATAGGCTTTCCTTGAGATCCTGCAGCATATGCCACTAAAAGTTGCTCAGTTTTTCTGAAAGCTTTAGTTCTGTCCAAGTAGAAGCGTAATTGTCTGTGCATGTCCAAGGAATGCAGAAGTCTCTCACCCTTATTCTGTGGGTTTGGATAAAAGGTAGGCAAATGAATGGTTTGGTTAAGGGCCACACTGGACACTACCTTAGGCATAAATGTTGGGTTCGTCCTTAGAGAAACCCTGTCTGGATGGAAAATGATGAAAGGTTCCACAGCCATGAGTGCTTGTAACTCCCAGACTCGTCTTGCAGAGGTTATTGCTAAGAGCAGAGCTGTTTTCCAGTACAAGAATTTTATATCAGCTGTTGAGGCTGGCTCAAAAGGAGGCAGTGTGAGTTTTTCCAAGACATAATTGAGGTCCCATGCCAGTATTGGTGCTCTCCTTGGAGGCCTGATGTTTTTGACCCCTCTGAGGTACTGCCTTACTAAAGGATGAGAAAAGATAGGTGGTTCCGTATGGTAATGGGCTGAAATGGCAGAGGCATGAATCTTAATTGATGAAAAGGAAAGGCCTTTGTCCAGCATCTCAGTTAGGTATTGTAAAATTTGAGGAATATTTGGTACATACGTGTCAATGCCTTGTTTCTGGTTCCAAGCAGAGAATCTCTTCCATTTTTCTGCATAAGATTTTCTGGTACTTTCTGGTACTGGGCCTCCAAGATAACATCCATAACAGCTTTTGAAAGAGCAGTGTTCTGAATGGCTACATTATCCGCCATGCTGCCAGATTTATGGTCCCGAGTTGGCTGTGCAGGATCTGATTGTTTTGTTGGGTCAGCAAGTAAGAAGTTTGAGGCAATATCCATGCTGGACCTTGAGACAAGCTCTTTAGGATTGGGTACCAGTGCAGGTGTGGCCAGTCTGGTGGAATCAGTATCATTTTTGGCTTCTCTTGTCTGACCTTTAGGAGTACCTTGGGAAGGAGAGGCAGTGGGGGGGAAGGCATATACTGTTAGGTTTTTCCAGCTGAAGGATAGGGCGTCCACTTTCCATGCTTGTTTGTGATAAATCCTTGTGCAAAATCTCTGTAATTGGCAATTGTGAGGGGAGGCAAATAGATCTATGTCTGGGCATCCCCATTTTCTTGTTATCATGCTGAAGACTTGTGGATCCAGTTTCTACTCGTGGGGATCCATGAGGTTTCTGCTTAGTTCGTCTGCCAGAGTATTTGTTTTTCCTGGCAGGAATTGTGCTTGCAGGTGAGCTCGATAAGTCAATGCTGTGTCCCACAAGGTCATTGCCTGTCTGCAGAGGGGGTAGGAGTGTGCGCCTCCCTGCTTGTTTATGTACCACATGACCGTAGTATTGTCCGTCTTTATTAGTAGCTGTCCTGGATGAAATAGATCCTTGAAAGCTGTCAGGGCATTCTGAACAGTTAGCATCTCTTTTTGATTGATATGAAGATGCATCTGGCTTGCAGGCCATGTGCCCTGAATACATTTTCCTGCCATATGGGCCCCCCAGGCATAATCTGATGCATCCGTTGTCAGTGTCTGTCTGGCTGTGGGTACAGTGAATGGCAGACCCTTGTTGTGGTGACAGGCCTGTGCCCACCATCGAAACCCCTGTTGCAGGCAGGGAATGAGGGTAATGATTGCCTCCAGGCTGTGGCAATGCTGATTGTAGTTTCCTCATATGCAGTCTGACATATGGAATTAGTAGAATGCAGGATGTCATGAAGCCCAAGGCCTGCAGGATTTTCCTTGCAGATAACTGGGTCTTTGCTGCCAACTTTTGGAAGTAAGAAGTCAGTTGCCTTTGTTTGTCTGGCATGAGATAAGCCATCTGGGCAGTTGTATTTAAGCTTGCACCCAGGAATATTATCTCTTGAGAGGGTACTAGTTTTGATTTATTTTCGTTTACTGTACATCCTAGGCAAATTAGTATTCTTTTTACAAACGCCAGATGCTTTAGAAGAATGTCTTTGTTCTCTGCTTGAATAAGGCAGTCGTCCAAGTAGGGGTATATTTGAATTCCTCTTTGTCTGCAAAATGCAATTACTGGTGCCAGGCATTTTGTAAAGACCCTGGGTGCAGTAGATAAGCCAAAGGGCAGTGCAGAGAATTGGTAGTGCATTGAGCCAGCTATGAATCTGAGGTATCTTCTGCAAGATTGTCTGATTGGGACATGCAGGTATGCCTCTTTTAGGTCCAAAGTTACGAGCCAAGCCTTCTTGCCAAGCATGGGCAGTAGCTGCTGTAGAGTCAACATCTTGAATTTTGGAACCTCCAGAGACGTGTTTAGTATGGACAGGTCCAGTATTGGTCTCCAGGTTTTGTCTTTTCTGGGCACCAAGAAAAGTCGAGTAAAATCCTTGACCCTGCTCTTGCTGTGGTACTTGTTGAATGGCCCTCATGTCCAGGAGGGCTGTAATTTGCTTTAGTGCCTCTGCCCATTGATTGTGTGGCAGGTCTTGCATACCTTTTGCCCTTGGTAGGGTGTGAAAATGTAACCTATAGCCCTGGGACACTATGTTCAAGACCCATTTGTCCTGGGTAATCATTTGTCAATTTGGTGAAAAAAAGTGCTAGTTTTCCCCCTAAGAGGGCTGCCAAAAGATAAGTGCTTGGATCTGGCAGAGGAAAGTCATTGGGACTGTTTCCTGTAAGGGTGTGATTTGTCTTCTCCGCTTTTGGAGGTAGGAGCACCCCATTGTTTAGGCCTGTATGAGCCTTGGGGCTGAGATCTGCATCTGGGACGTCTGTATCTGCCTCTCTGTGGCCTGTCTGACACTGGAAAGGACCAATTTTTTGAAGGCCAGTTCCAGCTAAATCTGGGTGGCTGTACCTGTAAGAAATCATTAACTGTCTGCATGGATTTCGCTTTATCCTCCCATTCAATACCTCTTCTGCTTTAGCACCAAAGTATCATGCTGTAATGGAGCATCTAATAATTTTGCTTTAACATGATCAGGCAGATTCTGTTCCTTTAACCAAGCATGCCTTCTAATAACAGAACCTGTAACAGCGGCCCTGCAAGAGGCCTCCATTGAATCATAACCACATTGCAAAGTATGCTTTCCCACTTGTTCAGCTGCATGCAATAAATCCTGCATTTCCTTGTTCTCTAAACATTCAGAATTTGTCAACATTTTCTGTTTAAGCAGTGACTAAGTATTTCTGATATTTAAGCATATGAAACTGACAATTTAAAGCCCTTACAGCCAAGGTAGCAGAAGTGTATACTTTTTTCCCCCATCTATCCAGTACTCTAGAATCCCTATCAGAGGGGACAGGGTTTTTTGCAGTGGAAGCTTTGACCCCTTTGGGACCCTGATATATAGTTTGAGTCAGCAGCAGTGTTTTTATATAGGAATTTATGAGAGTCTGGGACCCTGTAGTATCTGTCTGGCTTAGCAGGTGCAGGGGGTAAAGAGTCAGGGGACAGGCCGGACTCTGAAAAAACATCATCTACAATGTCTAGAACAGGTGGAATAGCAAGAGGTCTGTGCTGAGGTAATAGCAGAAAATCTCTGAACCTTTTCTTAGATTCTGAGTAATCTTGGCTCTCCCAGTGGAAATGCTCCCTCATGGTATGCAGGGTTTCCCCAAAAGAATAATCCTAAGGAGGAGAGGCTGAAGGAATGGATTCATCAGCATAAGAATCCTCATAGGGAGGAAAAGAATATCCCTGTTCAGAAGAGGCATCAGAGGAAACTGAAACCTGCTCAAAAGAATCATATTCTGTCTCTTGCCTAGGCCTCTTATCAGGAGGGGGATGGGAACCCCTGATCAAAGTAATTAGGTCTTCGGCCATTTTAAGCATCTGTTTTTTAGGCATGGAAGTCTGAGTAGGAGAATGCCGTACTTGTTTCTTTGTCTTTAGAGCTGCTTTAGTCTTTGTCTTTGAAGCTGAAGATGGTTTAACATATAACTGTGTAGGTCTGAAGACACCCTCAGAAGCCGATGCCTGCTCAGCGGCTCTGGACCCATCTGAGGGAATGACTTCCGAGTGTCCAATACCTTGACTATCCAGAGGCCCAGTTGGCCCCACGTGGGAGTCAGAATTAGCCTGTGGCTCTGAGGTAGCGGGCGCCAGGGGCTGTGAAAGCGCCTCACCGAGAACTGGCGACTGGCCTAATGGAGGCTTCGTCTGTTTTGGACCTCGGATGCCTATCCTTTTCCTTGTCCTTGCGTTTTTTGTAAACTCTGATCGTCGGCTGTTCCGACGGCATTATATAGTTAAATCTTCGGCCAAAGTAATGAAATGCAAAAATTGAACCGACGCTTAATAGTGCGTTGGTTAAATCTAGCACAAAACTGAGAGCTAGCAACGTCGGGGGTCAGGGCCTAGGCAAGGAATACAGTAAGAATGAAAATCCTTATGAGGTATTTGCTTCCCACAAGAAATACAATTGTTAACTTTTTCTGGCATCGGTCTGGAGCAAGAAAAAAGTTTCCCCAACGGGGTACTTAGCTTTAATGAAGACTTCGGTTCTGAAATTTGGATTTGAAAATCTCAGGAGTCGGCCGACTGGCACTTGCGAACTGCTTTTGCTTCGGGCACTGTGCGGCAAGAAAGACTGAAGAAAATGGCGTTGGCTGCATCTTTTATACCCCTGGCACACTGACGTCAGGGAAGAGGCGACAGCAACCGACGCCGGACCAGGACTTTGGAATTCAGGCCGACTGCGGGTAGCCTGCCAGCAGGATAACTCAAAAGTAATGACTGCAACAGTGAAACACGATGAACATCTGGTAATGCAAGTAGCCTGCTTTGAAGCGGACGTATCTTCTGCAAGATTCCCTGATTGGGATATGCAGGTAAGCCTTTTTAAGTCTAGAGTTACCAACCAGGCATCTTTGGCTGGCATAGGAAGTAACTGTTGAAGAGTTAGCATCTTAAATTTTGGAATGTCCAGAATGTGTTTAGAGTAGATAAGTCCAGAATTGGACACCATGATTTGTCTTTTCTGGGTACCCAGAAAAGTCTTGAATAGAAACCTTGTCCCTTTTCCTCTTCTGGTACTGGTTGTATAGCCCCCATGTTCATGAGGGACAGTACTTGTTTCTGGGCCTCTGCCCACTGATTTGGGGGGCAGGTCTGGCCATCCGTTTGGGATTGGCAACATGTGGAAATTAAATCTGTATCCCTGGGCTACTATATTTAAAACCCATTTGTCCTGGGTTATAAGTTGCCAGTTTCTTGCATGAAGTGCCAGTTTTCCCCCCAAAGGGGCGGCTAAAAAGTTAGTGCTTGGTAAGTGTAAAAAGAAGTCAATGAGACGGTTTACCATAGGGAGGTGCCTTGTTGTTTCCAGATTTGGAGGAGGAGGCACCCCATTGTTTTGTTCTAAAAGTCCCTTGTGACTGAAACCTAGAACCTTTGGAATGTCTGGGTTTGACTTAAGTGGCTCTCGAAGGAACAGGAAAGGACCAGTTCTTAGTAGGCCAGTGCCTACTAAATCTTGGATGTTGCACTTGTAAGAAATCTTTTACAGTTTGCATAGATTTAGCTTGATCTTCCGTCTTTTTTAAAGCTTCTTCAGCCTTACCAAAGAGACAGTCCTGTTGCAAAGGAGCATCCAACAATTTTGCTTTAACATGATGAGGCAGAGTTTGCTCTTTGAGCCAAGCATGCCTTCTCAGCACAGACCCAGTTACAACATCCCTGCAAGAGGCCTCCAAAGAATCAAAACCACATTGCAAAGTATGTTTTCCGACTTGTTCAGCTGAATGCAATAAATCCTGTAAATCTTTATTTTCCACACAGTCAGAAATTAACAATTTTCTGTTTAAGCAGTTCCATGATATGCTGTTGATATTTAAGCATATGAAATTGACAGTTTAAAACCCTGATTGCCAAGGTTGCAGAATTGTAAACCTTCTTACCCCATCTATCCAGCGCCCTGGAATCTCTATCAGAAGGGGTAGAACTTTTAGCAGTAGAGGCCTTAATGCCCTTGGGACCCTGAGAAATGGTTTCAGGATCTGCAATAGGATTTTTGAAAAGGAATTTGTGGGAGTCAAGAACCCTGTAGTATCTGTCTGGCTTACAAGGAGCCAGAGGCAGAGAACCAGGAGCCATACTAGATTCTGAAAAAACATAATCAACAATGTCTAGAACAGGAGGTATAGCCAAAGGCCTATGCTGAGGAAGAAGAAGAAAATCCCAAAGTCTCTTTTTAGATTCAGAGAAATCCTGACTTTCCCAGTGGAAATGTTCCCTTAAGATATGTAAAGTTTCCCCAAAAGAAAAATCCTCAGGGGGAAAAGCAGAAGGAATGGAATCTTCTGCATCAGAGTCCTCATAAGTAGGTATAGACAAATCCTGTTCATTAGAAGAGTCAGAAGAAATAGAATCCTGTTCATAAGATTCATAATAAATGTCTTGCCTAGGCCTCTTAGAAGTGGGGGGGGGTTGGCTACCCCTGATCAGAGTAATTAAATCTTCAGCCATTTTGATCATTTGTTTTTTAGGCACAGGAGTCTGCACGTGTCCCAGGCGTTGTTTTTTTAGACACTGATTTAGATCTTGGCCTTAGTTTTGAAGATGGCGTTGGTCTATATATAAATCTGTAGGCCTGAAAACACCCTCAGAAGCTGGTGCCTGCACAGCATCTCGCTGCATACCGGACTCCGAATGGGTCTCAGTAAAGGCCTGCGAATCAGAGGTAGCTGGTATCAGGGGCTGTGAAAATGCCTCACTGAGTACCGGCGAACTGGCTTAAGAGAAGCGTCGTCGTCAGTTTTGGACCTCGACGGCCTGTCTCTGTCTTTTTCTTTGCATGTTTTAGGTATTCCGGTATTCGGGTTGCTAACCGACAACATTTCTGGATAATTAAAGTGTGAGCCAAAATACTTAGAAGCAAAAATATACCGACGTTTAATAGTGCGTTGATTAAATTTAGCACAAAACCAACAGCAAGGTACGTTGTGGTCAGGGCCTAGGCAAGGAATACAGTACAAATGAAAATCCTTATGAGGTATTTGCTTCCCACAAGTAATGCAATTATTAACTTTTACTGACGTCTGTAAGGAGTAAGAAAAAGTTTCCCCAACGGGGTACTTAGCTTTTTAGTTGAAGACTTCGGTTCTGAAACTCGAAAATGAAAATTTCAGGAGTCGGCCGACCGGCACTTGCGAACTGCTTCTGCTTCGGGCACCGCGCGGCAAAAAAGACTGACGTAATGGGGTCGGCTGCAAGTTTTATACCCCTGACCTGACGTCATGGAAGAAGAGACAGCAACCGACACAGGACCCAAGACTTTGTTAATCAAGCTGACTGAGGGCAACCTGCGTGCAGATTACCCAAATGTAATGACTGCAACAGTGAAACACGAAGAACATCTATATATATCTATATCTATCTATATATAGATATATAGACACACACAAACACACCCATACATGCCCCTATATATACATTTATCTATAAACAGAAAGTGGACAGTGGTTGCACAGTACATATAGTATATATGGACAAGACCAAGGCCTTCAGCACTATTTCCCATGCAGGCATTACTGACAGACTTCTAAATCTGAATACAAATCCCTGTGCTGTACAGTGGATGGCTAACTGGTTTTCTGAGAGAACCCATGTGGTTAGCAGGTGTCACTTCTGAATACAAAAAGTTAAACAGTGATGTACAACAGGGCTCAGTGCTGGGCCATTTCTTATTTAGCTTCCATTTCTCAGATGTTAGGCCAACACTCCTGGCCTACGCTGGAATGTGTGTTTTTAAGCACAAGGTTCCCCAACGGCCACGGCTGAAGCCACAGCAAATTCTAATTAGGCACACACACCTTTTTAAACTCCTGCAAAGATGATCTTTTCTTACAGATTGGCTTCAGAGTGAAGTTGGCAGTACAGCCCGATCATGGTCAAACGCGGCCCTAGGCAGGGGAATGTACCTGACCCCCCCCAGCCACTCTGGTGCCCCTTTACTTGTCCCTTCCAAATTAACACTGCTCAAAACTGTCAGCATGCATATTATTTTCTTCCTTATTTTTAAAATGAAAACAAGAGATATGGAGTTAATGTAAAGCTTTTAATTTAAATATCCTTTGTTGACCAGGTTAGTCCCCTAGGCGAGTAATGTCTTTTCAAGAGAGACTCCTGGTGGCATTTAAACTTCTTAGGGAAATTTGGCCAAGGCATTGAGGAAATTCCTCCTACTCTTTTCAACACCTCAGGTTAATGTAAAAGATCTCACAACAGCTACCCTTAACGAAAATAGATGGGGCATCAGTTTAACATTTCTTCTAAAAATGACGCACTCAGGAGTGCAGCACAGTTTCACATTCTCCCAGTTATGCTGGTCTCCCAGTCTAGCAAAGCAGCAGCAGAGTTGCATTTTGAGAAATGTTCATGGAATTTCCAAAGCACTTAAAAGGTAAGTTTCAACATGCATTTAAATCCAGTGTGGTGTTGTGCATGCACAGTACTAAAGATGCACATACAGACTCAGCGTGTGTCCTTAAAGAAGGAAAGTAAAACTTTTTTTAATTGAGCAATGAAAAATAAAATGTGGCAGCCTCCCAAACTGACTAGGTCACTTAGTGCTGAATTCGGCTCAGGCTGGCAGAATACAGACAACAGTCCATGTTGTGTTCAGGGCAAAGGCAAACCTGGATGTCCTCATGAGGAATTTGCTTACCACAGAACAGTTACTAATCATGAAGCTCTACAAAATAGATAAGAAAATACCTCATGGTGTACTCAACTGTCTTCTGGAAGCAAGCCACCTAACAATGCTAACACCATAAACAGCAAGAAAAATACATGGCAAGAAAGATCTGAAGATAATACTGGCCAATGCACCTCTTATACAACAGATGCCCTTGTTTAGAGGTGGGAGTCTAGGCCTGGCGGTTGGGGTGGGGGTGGGGGGTTGAAACATGAGAGGGCAAGGAAAAATGCATTTAAAACAGAGATCCATAGAACAATAATAAAAAAGTAATAACTACATACTTATGACCGACTCAAATAAAACTCCACCTCCACTTGTAAAGTCACCACAAATGCATAATATGTAGCCCTACAATGCAAGTATACAGTAGCTGTAGTTTTACAGATGCAGCATAAAAATCACACATTTCAAACAAAGTACTTGTAGCAGTTTTAATTCCTCATGCAAGGCAGATCTCATCTTGTTTCAAATGAAGTTAGACAACGTTTCATTATACAGAAGATAAGAAATAAAAACATATTTGGAAAAATCTACCCAAATGCCAAAAACTCTTTTTAAACTTACATTTCACAGCTTGACAAATCTGGTAGGCCATATGCCGAACCTGGCAGACAGAATATGGTAGGTAATTGTTCTCTTTCAAGAAGTCAAAGGTACTCAACCCAAGCAGCTCAAAGGAAATACACATGTGGCCATGGAAGTCAAACCAGTCAAACATCTTCACACACAAACTGAGGAAAAAAATTGAGAGAAGTAAGTCTACGCCAAAAAATATGTTTTTATCAGATGTACTCTAACTGTTTTATTTTCCTGTAACAACTGAGACACGGTAACATTTCAATCTCTGATCATATTCACCTAATCACCATCCTTGCTAAATATATGACCAAAATAAACTCTGGCAGAGGTCTTAACTCGTCCATTGCCTTTACATTACTTTTGAAAATTCTCAGAACATGTAGAGACAAACAAAGTTTTTAACTAGACTTCATTTTCCTGGCCATAACCACCTAAAAGACTCACCACTACGATGCAAAAAGTAAGGGCCCACAAATATGCTTGTCAATGTGAAACATTACAACTCCTAATGCAGTGAACCTCAAGTACGGCTGTTGGGGAACCACCTTAGCATTACGCAAAACAGACTTATAAGCAAGACCATAAGAAATAAGACTAAGAAACTTCTTAAAGTGGAGTGTGGCTAAGCCTGCTTGCACTCAACAAATCACAGGTTATTAGCCAGCTGAGCTCCTTAAACGATTCACTGGGACAGGCTAGTCAGGCTACAGACTTCTGTTGTTCATCGAAGTAAAAGCTGTGCAGCTGTGCAACAGAAGCACTTGCATACAATCATGTGGCTGAAGGCTGACTTCATAATCAGACCAGGATGGAGGCATCCTCTTTGTGGAAACTTTAGCTGAATAAGCAAGAAAAAAATGGTGGCTTTAAAATTAGAGAATTTTGTCCTCAACTCTCTGAGCAGACAGCTAATCCACAGATATATAACTCAGCTATGCTTTAAGACTTTTTTCCTTTTATAAGTATAAATGTAAGTTTATGACAGCACAGCTCTCTCTGGTACAGTTTTACAAAGTGTATTTAATCATTGTTTAGCAAGGAGATCTTTTTTGTCCTCAATTCTCTGAACATTTTATTTTTGAAGGGGGTCCTCAACTTTGGCAATTCAGTTGATACACAAAACCAGAAAAAAAATGGAAGTACCTTTCTTTTCTTTTAGTCTAACTTCCATTGGGGGGGGGCACTGCCCCAGGATACCAACAGATGGGTGGCAAACAATATTTATTGCAGAAGTACTGGTAAGTGTAGCAAGTTCATTAACAATACTGAAGCTATGCACAAATGAAGTAAGACGTAACATACACCAGACTAGCAGGTCCAACCACAACACAACTGGACTTACCTTAATACTGGATTCTTTTCACCCTTATTCCATCTGATATGACTTTTGAGAATTTGGAAATAAGTTAAGTGCTCCTAGCCTCCAGCTCCTTCAAACAACTCCAATAATGCACCTGTCCTCATTCTAGTATTAGAATGAGTTTGCTGCATACCTGGCAAGGGTCACAAAGGTACATCTAATAAAGAAGTGTTACAGGAAAGAAGGGCGTAGATTACGGAGGGACATAATGGCTTCAGGTATGTCTACCAGGTCCACCAGGAAGGATATGGCAATCTGGAAGGGAAATGACGGATGGGATGTTGAATTGGACTGACTACAGATGAAAATGATCCAGTATTAAAGTATATAAAAAGAAGTTATGTACTCACCTTAACATTCCATTTGTGTTGTCCATTTTTATTCTTCCTCCACTTATGGGTATTAAATAACCTCTGTAAATGATCTCTGCACCCATGCAGCTGTCATTATTTCCAGCCAGGCTATCTGGTGCATGTATAATTGACCCCCCGATTGCCTCCAGAGGGGGACAATTGGGCCTCCTTTCAAGAACGCTGGATGAGGTGGTCGAAAAAGGAATCTCTGGACCCTTAGTTCTACGGGCCAACCTCTGCTGTGAGGCCAGTGTTTAACACTGGAGTTCCCCCCTATCCCTGGGGGAATTTCCTCCACTTGTGTCTTGGAAAGTGCCCTTAACTTTGGGGCCAAACAAAGACATTGTCAAAGGGGGCACTGAAGAACGAATCAGACTTTACTCTGCAAGATCGCATAAGTGCATCCAGGTGTGCCTCCTTATGGAAACGCCAGAACCCGCTGACCTTGAGGTTCGCTCAGCCGCATGTGAAATTAACCTCATGGAAGAAATGGAAGCAGACTGCAGGGTAGCCCAGACACCTTACCTCATCAGAAAAAGATCCTGAAAGGATATTAGAGAGTTCCTTAACTAGGTCTCTGAAACCTGGTGAAATGTGCCAAATAGTTGAGACCTTAAGGCAAAGGTCACTGAAACACAGACACACTTCCCAAACCTATCCATCTTCAGAGACTTCTTGATGGACAGTGGAACTCTCTTTGGATAGGTCCTTTTTAGTGACCACCGCTATGACCATGGCATCAACAGGCACCCCTTTTGTAGTGACCACCGCTATGACCATGGCATCAACAGGCACCCCTTTTGTACAAAACTGTCTTCTGCTAGTGTTAAAAATTTGTCCAGTCTCCAGGGTAGTGGTTCAATGGCATCTAGGGTGTTCTATGCCCGCTGAGAGATCAAATCTATGAGATCATCAATGGGCGGAGTCACCCAGGAGGTAGACTGGCCAGTACCAAATGCCTCCAGGAACACAGACTCCTCAGATGAAGGGTTTCTTGTCTTCCAGACACCTCTCTGTTTCAGGATTTCAAGGATGTCTCGAAAGTGGACATCTTCAGCAGGTGATGGTGGGGACCCTTCACCTTCATCAAAGTCTGTATCTTCTATGATCAATTCCTCAGGGGAGTCTAAGTGCTTTCTCTTGCACTTTCTCTTCTTAGGGGCCTCTTCAGTGGGATGCTCTGGGGAGGTATCAGAAGAAGTGATAACATCCTGCTGGGAAGCCTGGGGTTTCGGTATCTGCTGTCCCTGTGGAGAGGATAGGTGAGACTCTAAGCAAAAAGATGGCAAGCCTGTAGACTGAGGATCCGAGGGGAGTGGAGGGGAACAGTCTTCGTAGAGGATGTAGACAAGGCTCTCTCCATGACCTCAACGGCAGACCCCCCTCCAAGAGGAAAAGGACCCCAGGTCCGCAAGGACAAGCCTCTGGGCTGAAGTCCCTCCCTGTTCCGAGGAGAACTCTCCCAAGGCTGAAGTTGGAGCTGCACTAACCCGTGCAAAGGCCTCGAGGTGCAGAGACAACTCCGAGAACTTCGGAGTAGACTGTGATACCCCGGACCCGAAAGGGCAGCTCTGGCTCAGAGGGCTCTCCAGACCGGATGCAACTGAAGAGCTCAGAACAAGCTTAATATCAGAGGATAAAGATATTGTTGGATCCAATGCAGACGGTCCCGTAAGACTCAGACCCAGTATCCTTAAGACAGAGTACGGAGTCGCAGGGGGAACTTACAGAGGGGGAGTAGTGGAAGGGGTAGGAGCAGACAGAACACTTGACATGTCCTGCTCAGAGAGAATCCTTTTAACTAAGTTCTCCACATCTTCCATAAAGTTCCTGAAGGACTGAGTGGACGCAAGGGAAGGAGACCTAGGTCTCTCCAAAAAGGGAGATGGAACCCTGGACGGAACAGGGTCACTGTGGTCCTTGAAAGAATAAACCATGGGATTAGATTTTTTTGGTATCGCATCTGGATTAGTCTGATCTGATAAATGCCTAGGCCTACTGTGAAGTCGGATCCAACAGCTCCTTTGTCAGGTATCTTGGGTCTGAGCATGAAGTCAGATCAGACAATCTTGTAATCTTTTTTTAGGATCGGATGAGTCAGTAGGATGAGAAAGAGGTCTTTTCTTTGATTTCCCAGATGATTTAGTAGAAGCTGTCGAAGTACTGGGAGAAATAAGTCTACTTTGGTTTTCACAGGGGAAGTCCAGATAAGGGCCCAGAAAAAGAGGAATGAAGTAACCCTTTGAATTAATTCATTTATTCTTTCGCTCCACCAGAACTATAGGGTTGAAGAAGTGGCAAATGGATCAGTCCTCCTGCAGGTGATGGGTCCTAAACAATAAACACAAAGAATGTGCATCTGAAAACAGTATTTCGTGACCACATTTAGTACCTTTTTCAAATCCAGTCTGTTTCTGTAAGGAATGGGGAGAGTATTAACTACAGTGTGAAGAAGTACACAAGTACAAAAAGACAAAAAAATAGAAAAAGCTTTGGACAACAGGATAAGTTTAAACAGTAATTAGAGTGAGAAAGGCAAAAAGTTTTAGAGAGGAAAAAAAAAATTCAACTTATCTTAATATTTAAGAGTCACTTGAGAGCAGCGTAACACCATCTCTTTCGCTGAAGTGGCAAACGAGATCTGAGGTAACTGAGGACAGAATGAATATTGACATCAGATCTTCCATATCCTATTTCATCCTGTCTGTCCAAATCTACTTTTGGGACAGAATCCTAAGCTACCCATTTCTTCCAGGTTGAAGGAAGACAGGATACCCTAAATATACTAGCCCCATCAAACAAGGAAAAGAAATGTAGAGATGGGATTAAGGCAGAAAAGGGAACCATTCTTTGGTTTTTAGTTTATACAGAAAAGTATTTCTATTTTTTCTACTAAATTTTACATTTAGATTCGAGAGGCTGACTATATTCAATCCAAACTCGGATAAGGCAGGATTCCTTGGCCATTACTGGAATTAGAGAAATCATGTGGTTAGCTTGAGAGACAGACTAAGTCCAGGTGAGGCTGGACAGACAGAAGGGAAAGTAGATCTGGTTGTAGATCTAGAAGTTATAAAGTACAGTTGTGTACACTTACCATAAATGTAGATGTTAGAGTGTATTCACTGCTGCAGTCATCACATTTGGGTTATCCCTGCCAGGGTAGCCCTTGTCTGGCCCGAATACCAGAGGCTTAGCATTTCTGCATCGGTTGCTGCTGCTACAGGACTGACATCAGGTCAGCAGTAGCATAAAGTAAGGCAGCCGATGCCATTACATCAGTTTTTCTTGCCCTAAACTGTCAGGAGCCCCCAAGTAGGAGCCAGGTTCTGGTGGAAGAACCCACCAGTAGAAAGTAAATACTAATATGTCCGTTTGTAAGGAAAGAGAAGAAAGGGGGATGGAGGGAGGGAAACTAGGACTGCAACAATGAATACACTCGAACATCTACATTTATGGTTAAGTGTACACAACTGTACTATGTTCTTTGTGTTTCACTGTTGCAGTCATCACATTTGGGTTGATTCCCAAAGCTGAGGAGATGGGTGGAGGCAGTCAAAGAACTAGGGGCTGGCTAAAATGCCCTGTAAGACTGCAGAGGCAAACCCTGCCCTGGATTTGGCGAAGAGAGGCAGGTAGTAATGTTTGGTAAAATTGTGAACAGATGTCCAGGTGGCAGCCTCCAGAATGTCCCTGGCGGGGACTCCTCTGAGGAAAGCTGCAGAGGTGGAGGCTGCTCTGGTGGCGTGAGTCCGGACCCTCTTGGGGGGAGGCTTTCCATGTTTGTAGCAGAAATGGATGCAGTGTGCTTATCCATTTGGAAATGGTTTGCTTGGAGATGGCTTTGCCTTCTGCCTTGTGGCAAAGCTGACCAGCAATTGATCAGACTTTCTGAAGGATTTAGTCCTGTCTAGATGGAATCTGAGTGGTCTGTGCACATCTAGAGAGTGCAGAATCCTTTTCCCCTTGTTCTGGGGATTAGAAAAAAAGGTGGGCAAATGAATGGATTGGTTGAGAGCCACACTGGACACCACCTTGGGCATGAAGGATGGGTTAGTTCTGAGGACTACCTTGTCAGCATGGAAGATTATGAAAGGTTCCACAGCCATGAGCGCTTACAGCTTGGAGACTCTTCTAGCTGAAGTGATGGCCAGAATGAATGCTGTCTTCCAGGAGAAAGATTTTAGCTCTGCAGAAAAAGCTGGTTCGAAAGGGGGTAGGTTGAGCTTTTCCAGTACAAAGTTAAGTTCCCAAGCTGGGGTTGGTGCCCTTCTGGGTGGCCTCAAGTTGCTACCCCTCTTAGAAACGGTTTGATCAAAGGGTGTGAGAAAAGGGGCTGCTCAGTGGGAAAATGAGCAGAAATAACAGAGGCATGAATTCTTATAGAGGAGAAAGAGAGGCCACTGTGTAGAAGATCAGCTAAGTAATCCAGGATGAGAGGGAGGGAGGGCTGTGCCATACTGGCTCCCTTAGCCTGGATCCAGGTGCAAAACCTTTTCCATTTGTCAGCATAAGACTTTCTACTAGGACATCTGGCCTCACGGATAACATCTAGAACCTGTTTACTGAGGTTGGCAGACTGATCCGGGGTTAAGGAATAAGCCAAGCTTCACACTGAGTGTCTGCAATTGGAGACGCATGAATTCCCCCTCCCTCTGGGTCAGGAGGTTTGGAATCTGAGGAAGATGCCATGTTGGCAGTGGGGACAGGCTGCACAGCAAGGGGTACCAGTACTGGCGAGGACAGTCTGGGGCTATAAGAATTGTCCTTGTTTTTTCCTCCTTTATTTTAAGCAGTTACCTGGGGGTGACAGGCAGTGGAGGAAAGGCATAGATCAACAGACTGACTCAGGGGAAGGACAGGGCATCCACTTTCCAAGCCATGCAGTGATGCTCCCTGGTGCAGAATTTGCTGAGTTGTGTGGGAGGCAAAGAGGTTGACTTTCGGGGTGCCCCATTTCTGAGCTATTAGGGTGAAGGTTTTTCTGTTGAGCTGCAACTTGTGTGGGTCCAGAAGACTTCTGCTTAAGTGGTCTGCCAGAGAGTTGAGAGAGCCTGGTAGGAATTGTGCTAACAGGTGTAGTTGCATGGCAGAGGCTGTGTGCCAAAGGGTCATGGCCAGCCTGCATAGAGGATAGGAGTGAGTCCCTCCCTCCCTGCTTGTTGATACACCACATCACAGTGGTGTTGTCTGTTTTGATCAGGAGAGCCCCTGGGGGGGGCAGGGTTTGAAAGCTATGCTGGACAGCTATCATCTCTTTTCGACTGATGTGGATAGGAATTTGCTGCGGGCTCCATTGGCCCTGTATGCACCTGCCATCCAGGTGTGCACCCCAAGCATAGTCTGATGCATCTGTGGTGAGGGTCTTGGTGGTGGAGGTGGTGAGAAAGGCAGTCCCTTGTGGTGGGAGCATGCTGTTGCCAACCAAAGAAAATCTTTTCTGAGGCAAGAAATTATAGGTATAAGAGTTTCTAGGTTTTGAGAGTGCTGACACCAAAGGCTTTTTAGGTGCCACTGAAGTTTCCTCATATGCAGTCTGGCATATGGAATGAGTAGTATGCAAGATGCCATGAACCCCAGAGCTTGCAGGATCTTCCTTGCAGAAGAAGGGCCTAAACAAGTGAAGCAGTAAGAATACAAGTCTCGGTGTGGTATTTGCTTTCCACAGGCGAGACAATTGTTAACTTTTTCTGACATCGGTTAGTGCAAGAAAAAAGGATCCCCAAAGAGGTACTTAGCTTTAGAAGACTTCAGTTCGATAGACGAAACTCAGGTAGCGACAGACAGGCACTCGTGCGAACTGCTTCTACTTCGGGCTCCACTGCAAGAAAGACTGATATAATGGCGTCCGCTGCCTTACTTTATACTACTGACGACCCGATGTCAGTCCTGAAGTGACAGCAACTGACGCAGGAATGCTAAGTCTCTGGTATTCGGGCCGGCCAAGGGCTATTCTGGCAGGGATAACCCAAATGTGATGACTGCAACAGTGAAACACGAAGAACATCTGCTTCCTTAAGCGAGGTCTCAGCAAAGGATGCAAGATTTGCTTCATCAGAATCGGGCAAGGAAGGTTAATGTTGCTTTGCACACAAAGTCTTTCTGCAGAAAACTGATCATCGGGGTAAAGGCATGAACAGCAGGGGGCACTGAAACAACAGCATCTCAATGTCTATTCCTTCAGAAGGATCAGCACAAAATAGCTGCTGCATTTCGTGACGAATGGGGAGACGCATTGTAGCAGGGTAGGCCCAACTAGCTGTAGATGAACTGTGCTATTTAAGGACTTACATACTTATTCATGACACCCATATACTTCCTATCAGGAAATGATGCAAAGCCATAATGGACAACTTCAAATGGCAACTTGGAAACTCATGGCCAGCAGGAGGACAGAGGAACCTTCTGTACATGTTTTTTGTAAAAAGGAATTAGACTCACTAGTGTTGTCATTCCTGGCATATCTAGGTTTCTTTCTACCACTTCACTTAACTATGTTTTTATCTTTACATTTATCTGAATCCTGAGACTTCTCGGGTCCAAGGGGCAATGTGGACCACCCTAAGGTAGTACCCACGGTATATGACCTTCTGGGGGTGGATATGGAGCTACCCTTCAAAGTCTGTAATCAACTTGTGCTTTACATATCTAACAGTTTCAGGACTGAGAGTTGCAAATTTCACACTTCTCTTTAAACCACTGTTGTCCTAGTCAAACAACACACATAATGTATATATCTTGCCATGAAACCTTGTTTCTACAATTATTTATACCTTTACATGCCCTACCACCCATAATCAAAGCAACAAAACCAGAAAGGCAACAGCACATATTTTAATATAGTTGAGACAAAAAATCAAAAATTTGCTAACTAGAAATTATTTTTGTTATATATAAGAAAACGAGCAAAAATGATTCGAGAACAAAATTAGAGTAAAATGAAATGAAAAATTTGTTAAGAAAGGATGCCAGTGTAAGAACTGACCTAATTTCTTACCCATAAACACTCACAAAGCCAAACAATAATAAATAAAATATGCCAGAAAGACAAGATTAGCCTGAGGCCCTTCCACAGAAGTAAGCATCATGAGCAGCAAAAATTATCTTTAGAGGGAGCTAGTTAGGTAAAGGTGAGAGAGGCTATTCGCCTGGAAACTTTAGACTCCTAGCTGACACCACCTACAGTTTCAGTCCTGTTGGTTGATGATGGATCTCTCATTCCAGACCTACATACACTAACTTTGCAGCTACAGATTAGGGGCATACCCTGAGATGATGCAACCTTTGACTTGTACTCTTTCACAGACAACAGGTTAAGTTTCTCACAACTACAGTGAATTCTGGAAAGGATCCATGAAGCAGAATTTTAGACAACATTTTTTGAAGGACTCATTCACACTTGTGGAGGTCCCACCCAGCCCTGAATAATCAGCTATGCACACAGTGAGAGACATTCCTCAAGAGTCAAACCAGGCTGTAAAGATTTTAAATTCAAACTGAATAAAGGGCAAATAATATAACTTCTACAATATCAGAACTAAGAGAAGACTTTCTTCATGGGTCCTCATTCAGTTCTTCTACACCATTTACTATCTGATCAAAACTTCACAAATTCCACATTTGGAGATGACTGTGCAACAATACTAATGCATATTATGATGTAACATGCTGTCTACATAATACTGCACAACACATTTGCTCAACTTTAAAGGAACTACAGACAAGTGAGGCTGGTGGAAGACAAGCCCACCCATATGGTGATGGAGCGATATTACTCTTGATTTATCAAGAACAGTTCTTGCACAGTCAAATGATACGCAAGAAAGTACAGTTATGTAAGGACTTACCAACAACAGATGCTCGAACAGATCACTGTCGCTGTAATGCTGAGGTATGGGGATTAGGGTTGCCACCCCTCCGTTTTTTTCCGGACTATCCAGAAATCTGGAAAACACTGTACAAACTCCAGTATTCTGTTTCAAAAAGGAAACAGACTATCAGAGTTTGTAAATCGGCTGATTTACTATATATATATATTTTTTTTCAAAAAAGCATTGTAAATCAGTTGAAAGCAGGCAGCAGGAATGGAAAAAGAGGGCGTTCCTCACTGAGTGATGTCACCATGATGTCACAAAATGGGCGGAACGTGGGTGGGAGAGGGGTGGGATGGACAGGGTTACTGGTGATGCAAGGGGTGTGGTTTTCCTCCGGTTTTAGCCATGATGAAAGGTGGCAACCCTAATGGGGATGTTATTTTCAAGTCAAAGTTTTATTCATATTAAAGGACTACATTTTAGTTGGAACATTTGTGGATTTCGTTGATTGGCCATCCTTGGGTGGATTTTCTGTCTTTTTTCTGCTAATATTGACTGTTTTTGTGACAGACCACCTTTAGCATTTGGGAGTTATTTATTCATTTGCTGGTATATAACAGCACTCTTGCTCCAGAAGGCTACTGATGCCAAAGTACAAACAGGACAGCTTCAAGAAATATATGGAGAAGAGGGGCACAGCAAGAAAATAAGGGATCCAAATTGGCCAAAAGAAAAAAAAAAGGGGGGGGTAGAGGGTGGGTGCATATACTGCAAAAGTGATCTAGTCAAACATCTACTATTAGGATACGTTCTTACACAGCTGTAAAAAAGTTCATCATTAGATCGCTACTACAATAACACTGACCAATGAGATGATTTCATAACTTCTTTATGTAGAAAGGGAGGGGAAAAGAGGAACCGAACTAGTGTGCAGCAAACCTTGGGAGTATGGTTCTACCAAAACCAGTTCTAGCCCTGGAAAAAAGAATCAATTCTGTAAAATTTTGTAAAGGTATGAATGGAAGATGAAGTAGCCACTTCTAAAACAGACGTGGTGGAGTTCAGGCCTTTGCAAAGGCTTCTGAAGAAGCCAAAGCTCTTGCAATATAAGCGTTGATGTTATCAGAGACACAATTACTCTAAAAGAAAAGGATAGTAAGGGAAATCCATCTGAAAATTGCTTATTTGGAAACTGGAAGTCCTTGCTTTTTCATCATAAAAGGAGATGAAAGAAATTGGTTCACAGACATTTCTGTAACTACATTAAGCATAAATGATGGACTAGTCATCGGAATCTCTGCAGAAAACCAGAAAAAAGAAACAGACATCAGGAGCTGTGGGTGTAAAACACCCTTTTTTGGAAGTAACAGCAACTAGGAGAAGTTTCACTTTTACAAAACTTTATTAAAAAAAAAAAAAAAAAAAAAAAAAGTGAAAAACAAAAGCTGAAACAGCCAGGTCAAAAGGTAGTAAAGTCCATGTCTGAAACACAAAATTCAGATCCCAAGCAGGAGGAACGGCTTTTCTGGGAGGTTTGGTCTGCAGAATGCCTTTTATGAATTGTTCTCCTCAGAACTTGAAGAAAGTGGTAGATCCCAAGGAAGAAAGCCTGAAATGGCTGACAAACAGACCTCAGTGGAGGTGTATGCCAGCCCTGAATTGAGTAGCTAAGATACTGAAGACTAAAAGTGTATCTACTTATGCCACTAAATAGAAAATCTTTTCCATATCTACTATGATTTTTAGGTAGCAAGTTTTCTTGCCTCCTTTATTAGCTGTAGCATGACCTCTGACGAGAGATGCTTAAATGGTACCAAAAGCTACCATCCAAACCATAAGGCTGAGACTCTCCAGATTAGGGTGGATGAGAAAACCCTTCTGCTGTATTACCAAGTCCATCTTGTGGTGTAATGACTGTGGATTGCCCCAGGTCACTTAAAGAAGGGAGAAACAGGGATGTCTGGGCCAGAAGAGGGCCACTAAGAGAATTCTGGGTTTGTCCTCCTGAATTTTTAGGGGACTTTTTTATGAAAGGAGAGAGAGAGAAAGCAAATTGGAATTTCTCTTTCCAAGCAATGGAAAAGGTGGACATTGATCAGGCTTTCTTGCAAGTGGTTCTGGCACAGAAGAATTTGAAATGATGGTTTACTCTGGAAGCGAACAGATACACTTGTGAAAGACAGGTACTCCAGTACTACCTATTAAAACATCCATGAATGGTGGTCTGTCTTTGATGACCTCAGGTGATCTGCCAAGTAGTTCTGTTCTGATGAAACATATACTGCTTGCAGAAAAAGGTTGTTGTAAACAGCAATGTCCCAAGCCATCAATGCAAGTCTCCAGAGCGAGTATGACTTTGTGACTTCTTGTTTGTTGAAGTACTACCTAACAGCCATAGTATATGTTAGAACTTGAAGAGTTATACCGGAGACTAGAGCTGATGGAAGGAATGGACAATCCAGAGCCAAAACCAATTTTCATCTCGCTGATCTTGGTGTGTTTTTTTTTTGTTCTTTCTTGACCAAATTCCCTACAGTTTGAAACCTCTTAAGCAAGCCCCCAGGTTGTGTCTGATGCATCTGCTGAGATACTCAGAAGGGGAGAAGGTAGGTATTTGTAAAGGACCTCGTGGATTCAGGTTTATGCGAGTTATTCACCACTGAAATTCTTTCTTCACAAATGGCAAAAGAGGTATGGGGTAGGACACAGGATAACAGTTTTGAGCCTACATGGATTTTAAGTACCACTGGATTTTCCTCATGTGTAGCCTGGTAAAGTGCATAATTTCAATGGTGGATGCCATATACGCCAGGATTCTCAAAATCTCTCTTGCAGATGTTAAAAAAGAGTATATTAAAAATTGAAGCTAATCTTGTTAAGAAAATAATCTTGTCTGGAGGAAGGAAGGCCACCATCATAGAAGATTTGAGATGGCAACCTAATAACATTTGAAAATGGGAAGGAAGTAAATTGAAACGGTTGAAATTCAAAAATAATCCAACATTTTGAAAGATAGTGAGAGTAGGAAAGTATAGTTGTGTACCTACCATAAATGTAGATGTTTGAGTGTATTCACTGTTGCAGTCATTACTCTTGGGTTATCCTGCTGGCAGGCTACCCGCAGTAGGCCTGAATTCCAAAGTCTTGGTCCGGCGTCGGCTGCTGTCACCTCTTCCCCGACGTCAGTGCGCCAGGGGTATAAAAGATGTAGCCGACGCCATTTTCTTCAGTTTCTTGCCCCAGATGTCAGGTGCCCCCAAAAGGCTAGGCCAAATAAATTATGCCAATAAACATGCATGCACTAAAGTAAACATTTCCTTCATCTACAAGCAAATACATCACATAGGTTGTATAGAATAGAGAAGTACAGATAAGACCCAGCAAAAGAAAGGGGGATGGTGGGAGGGTAACCTGGACTACAACAGTGAATACACTCGAACATTTACATTTATGGTAGGTACACAACTGTACAATGTTCATCCTGTTTCACTGTTGCAGTCATTACTCTTGGGTTGAATCCCAAAGCTGAGGATGGGTGGCTGGGCTAAATAGGATTAGGAGAGGCTATGAGGCCCTGCAGAACTGCAATGGCAACGCCTGCTCTGGATTTAGAGTAGAGAGGTAAGTGGTAGTGCTTTATAAAAGTGTGCACTGAACTCCAAGTTGCAACCTCTAAGATGTCTTTGGTTGGTACTCCTCTGAGGAAGGCTGCTGAAGTGGCTGCTGCTCTGGTTGAATGTGGCCTAATGCCCTTAGGCACTGATTTGCCATGCTGCGAGTAGCAGAAATGAATGCAATGGCTTATCCATTTTGAAATAGTCTGTTCTGAGATAGCCTTTCATTGTGATCCTGCAGCACATGCCACTAAAAGTTGCTCAGTCTTTCTGAAAGCTTTAGTTCTATCCAAGTAGAAGCGTAGCTGTCTGTGCATATGGTTTGGTTAAGGGCCACACTGGACACCACCTTAGGGATAAATGTCGGATTCGTCCTCAGACAAACCCTGTCTGGATGGAAAATAATAAAAGGTTCCAACAGCCATGAGTGCCTGTAACTCCGAGACTCGTCTTGCAGAGGTTATTGCTAGGAGCAGAGCTGTTTTCCAGGATAAGAATTTTATATCAGCTGTAGAGGCTGACTCAAAAGGCGGCAGTTTGAGTTTTTCCAAGACATAATTGAGGTCCCATGCAGGTATTGGTGCTCTCCTTGGAGGTCTTATGTTTTTGGCCCCGCCCCTCTGAGGTACTGCCTTATTAAAGGATGAGAAAAGATCGGTGGTTCCGTATTGTAATGGGCTGAAATGGCAGAGGCATGAATCTCAATTGATGAAAAGGATAGGCCTTTGTCCAGCATCTCAGTTAAGTACTGTAAAATCTGAGGAATATTTGGTTCAAACATGTCAATTCCTTGTGCCTGGTTCCAAGCACAGAATCTCTTCCATTTTTCTACATAAGATTTTCTGGTACTGGGCCTCCTAGCCTCCAAAATAACATCCATCACAGCTTTGGAGAGAGGAGTGTTCTGAATGGCTATATTATCCGCCATGCTGCCAGATTTAAGGTCCTGAGTTGGCTGTGCAGGATTTGATTGTTTTTTTGGGTCAGTAAGTGAGAAATCTGAGGCAATGTCCAGGCTGGACCTTGAGACAAGTTCTTTAGGATTGGGTACCAGTGCTGGCGTGGCCAGTCTGGGGAAATCAGCATCATTTTTGGCTTCTCTTGTCTGACCTTTAGGAGTACCTTGGGAAGGAGAGGCAGTGGAGGAACAGCATATACTGTTAGGTTTTTCCAGCTGAAGGATAAGGCATCCGCTTTCTATGTTTGCTTGTGATAAGTCCTTGTGCAGAATCTCTGTAGTTGGCAGTTGTGAGGGGAGGCAAATAGATCTACGTCTGGGCATCCCCATTTCCTTGTTATCATGCTGAAGACTTGTGGATCCAGTTTCCACTCGTGGGGATCAATGAGATTTCGGCTTAGTTTGTCTGCCAGAGTATTTATTTTTCCTGGCAGGAATTGTGCTTGCAGGTGAACTTGATAAGTCAATGCTGTGTCCCACAAAGTCATGGCTTGTCTGCAGAGGGGGCAGGAATGTGTGCCTCCCTGCTTGTTTATGTACCACATGACTGTAGTATTGTCAGTCTTTATCAGTAGTGGTCCTGGATGAAGTAGATCCTTGAAAGCTGTCAGGGCATTCTGAACAGCTAGCATCTCTTTTTGATTGATATGAAGATGCATCTGGCTTGCGGGCCATGTGCCCTGAATACATTTTCCTGTCATGTGGGGCCCCCAGGCATAGTCTGATGCATCCGTTGTTAGTGTCTGCCTGGCTGTGGGTAAAGTGAATGGCTGTCCCTTGTTGTGGTGACAGGCCTGTGCACACCATTGAAACTCCTTTTGCAGGCAGGGAATGAGGGTAATTAATGTTTCCAGGCTGTGGCAATGTTGAGTCCAAACACTTTTTAGATACCATTGTAGTTTCCTCATATGTAGTCTAGCATATGGAATTATCAGAATGCAAGAGGGCATGAAGCCCAAAGCCTGCAGAATTTTTCTTGCAGACAACTGGGTCTTTGTTGCCAACATTTTGAAGTAAGAAGTCAGTTGCCTTTGTTCGTCTGGCGTGAGATAAGCCATCTGGGCAGTTGTATTTAAGCTTGCACCCAGGAATATTATCTCTTGAGAGGGTACTAGTTTTGATTTCTTTTCGTTTACTGTGTACCCTAGGCAAATTAGTAATCTTTTTACAAACGCCAGATGCTTTAGTAGAATGTCCTTGTTCTCTGCTTGAATAAGGCAGTCGTCCAAGTAAGGATATATTTGAATTCCTCTTTGTCTGCAAAATGCAATTACTGGTGCCAGGCATTTTGTGAAGACCCTGGGCGCAGTAGATAAGCCAAAGGGCAGTGCAGAGAATTGGTAGTGCATTGAGCCAGCTATGAATCTGAGGTATCTTCTGCAAGACTGTCTGATTGGGACATGCAGGTATGCCTCTTTTAGGTCCAAAGTTACAAGCCAAGCCTTCTTGCCCAGCATGGGCAGTAGCTGCTGCAGAGTCAACATCTTGAATTTTGGTATATCCAGGAATGTGTTCAAAATAGATAGGTCCAGTACTGGCCTCCAGGCCTTGTCCTTTCTGGGTACCAAGAACCGTCTTGAGTAAAATCCTTGTCCCTGCTCTTGCTCTGGTACTAGTTGAATGGCCCCCATATCCATGAGAGATGAGACTTGTTTTTGTGCCTCTGCCCATTGATTTTTTGGCAGATCTGGCTAGCCGTTTGCCTTTAGCAAGGTATGGAAATGGAACTTGTAGCCTTGTGACACGATATTTAAGACGCACTTGTCCTGGGTTATAATGTGCCAATTTTGAGAAAAAAGTGCTAATTTTCCCCCTAAGGGGGCTGCCAGGAGACAAGTGCTTAGTGCAGGCAGGGCTAGTCATTGGGACTGTTTCCTGAATGGTTGTGATTTGTCTTCTCCAACTTTGGAGTTAGAAGCCCCCCATTGTTTTGAGCGGAATGAACCTTGCGCCTGGGATCTGCCTCTCGTGCCGTCTGGGTCTGCCCCTTTGAGGTCTGTCTGACACAGGAAAGGACCAATTCTTTGTTGGCAAGTGTCTACTAAACCTAGGTGGCTGTACTTGTATAAAATATTTGACCGTTTGCATAGATTTAGCTTTGTCCTCCATTTTCTTTAACACCTCTTCTGCCTTAACACCAAACAAAGTATCATGCTGTAAAGGTGCATCTAATAATTTAACTTTAACATGATCAGGCAGATTTTATTCCTTTAACCAAGCATGCCTCCTAATTACAGAACCTGTAACTGCGGCCCTGCAGGAGGCCTCTAAATCAAAACCACATTGCACAGTATGCTTTCCAACTTGTTCAGCTGCATGCAATAAATCCTGCATTTCCTTGTTTTCTGCACATTCAGAGTTTAACAACATTTTCTGTTTAAGCAATGCCATGGCATGTTGCTGATATTTGAGCATATGAAACTGACAGTTTAAGGCCCTTATAGCTAAGGTAGCAGATGTGTAAACCTTTTTTCCCCATCTATCCAGTGCCCTAGAATCTCTGTCAGAGGGGGTAGGGTTTTTTTGCAGTGGACGCCTTAACTCCTTTGGGACCCTGAGAAATAGTTTCTGGGTCTGCAGCAGGGTTTTTAAAAAGGAATTTACGTGACTCAGGAACCCTGTAATATCTGTCAGGCTTAACAGGAGCTGGAGGTAAGGAGTCAGGGCTAAGACTAGACTCCGAAAACACATCATTTACAACGTCTAACACAAGTGGGATGGCTAGTGGCTTGTGTTGAGGTAGTAACAGGAAATCCCTGAGCCTCTTTTTAGATTCTGAAAAATCTTGGCTCTCCCAGTGGAAATGCTCCCTCATGGTATGTAAGGTTTCCCCAAAAGAATAGTCCTCTGGAGGAGAAGCTGAAAGTATAGATTCTTCAGCATCAGAATCCTCATAGGGGGGAAGAGAATATTCCTGATCAGAAGAGGAATCAGAAGAAATGGAAACCCGATCTGAAGATTCATGGTCAGTCTCTTGCCTAGGCCTCTTATCAGGAGGGGGATGGGAACCCCTGATCAAGGTAATCAAGTCTTGGGCCATTTTGAGCATCTGCTTTTTGGCCATGGAGGCCTGTCCACGTGGCTCTTGGGTTTGCTTCTTTGCCTTTGAAGGTGATTTAGTCTTTGCCTTTGAAGTCGGTTTAATGTATAGATGCTTAGGTCTGAATACACCCTCAGAAGCCGGTGCCTGCTCAGTGGTTCCGGACCCATCTGAAGGAATAGCATCCGAGGCTCCAATACCTTGAGTTTCCAGTGGCATAGCTGACTCCACATGGGAGTCGGTAGCGGCCTGCGACTCTGAAGTAGCGGGCATCAAGGGCTGTGAAAGCGCCTCACCGAGAACCGACGACTGGCTTAGAAGAAGCTTCATTGTCGGTTTTGGGCCTCAGTTGTCTATCTTTTTCTTAGTGTTTTTTGTGAACTCCGGTAGTCGGATGGCTATCCGACGACATTTCTGGAAAATTAAACCTGCGTCCAAAATAGTTTAATGCAAAATCATACCGACACTTAATAGTGCGTTGGTTAAATCTAGCAGAAAACTGACAACCTGAAACGTTATGGTCAGGGCCTATGCAAGGAATACAGTAAGAATGAAAGTCCTTATGAGGTATTTGCTTCCCACAAAAAATACAATTATTAACTTTTTCTGGCATCGGTCTGGAGCAAGAAAAAAAGTTTCCCCAACTGGGTACTTAGCTTTATAGAAGACTTCGGATCTGAAACTCGAACTCGAAAATCTCAGGAGTTGGCCGACCGGCACCTGCGAACTGCTTCTGGCACTGTGCGGCAAGAAAGACTAAAGAAAATGGAGTGGGCCGCATCTTTTATACGCCTGACGACCTGACGTCAGGGAAGAGGTGACATCGGCCGACGCAGGACCCAGGACTTTGGAATTCAGGCCGACTGAGGGCAACCTGCCAGCAGGATTTCCCAAATGTAATGACTGCAACAGTGAAACACGAAGGACATCCCTAAGCCTCTTTTTAGAATAAGAGTAATCCTGGCTTTCCCAGCGAAAATGCTTTCTAATGCAAGGTTTCACCAAAAGAGAAATCCTCTGGAGGGGAAGCAGAGGGAACAGAGTCCTCTGCATCAGAATCCTCATAGGTAGATAAGGGTAAATCCTGCTCATCAGAAGAAACAGAAACTTCAGAATCCTGATCAGAAGTATCATAAGCAAATTCAATCCTAGGTCTCTTAGAGGGGGAAGGTTGGCTTCCCCTGATTAAAGCAATAAGGTCTTCAGCCATTCTTATTTGTTTTTTAGGCATAGAGGCCTGACCATACGGTCTGGGCATCGGTTTTCTAGGCATGGATCGAGTTTTAGGCCTTGAAGAAGAAGATGGCGTTGGTTTAATATGGAAGTCAGTAGGCCTGAATACACCCTCAGAAGCCAGTGCCCTGCACAGCTGCTCCGGACCCATCCATGGTAGACATCCGCAGGTTCCACAGTTGAAGAATCTTGTGGCATACCGGACTCCGAATGGGTCTCCGTAGAGATCTGCGAATCTGAAGTAGCGGGTATCAGGGGCTGCGAAAGTGCCTCACTGAGTACTGGCGACTAGCTTAGGAAAAGCGTCATCAGCAGCTTTGGACCTAGGCGGCCTGTCTCTGTCTTTATCTTTGTGTTTTTTCAGAATGTCTGTAGTTGGGTGGCTTACCAAAGTCATATCTGGGTAATTGAACAGAGTACCAAAACATTTAGAAGTGTAAATATACTGATGACGAATAGTTTGTTATTTAAATAAGGTACAAAATCGACAGCGAGGTACGTCGTGGTCAGGGCCTAGGCAAGGAATACAGTACGAATGAAAATCTTTATGAGGTATTTGCTTTCCACAAGAAATACAATTATTGACTTTTACTGACATCGGTTTAGAGAAAGAAAATGTTTCCCCAACGGGGTACTTAGCTTTAGTTGAAAGACTTTGTTCTGAAACTCAAATGAAAATTTCAGGAGTCGGCCAACCGGCACTTGTGAACTGCTTCTGCTTCGGGCACCGCACGGCAAGAAAGACTGATGTAATGGCGTCGGCTGCATGCTTTATACCCCTGACTACCTAACGTCATGGAAGATGCGACAGCAACCGACGCAGGACCCAAGACTTTGATAATCAGGTTGACTGAGGGCTACTGCAAGCAGATAATCCAAATGTGATGACTGCAATAGTGAAACACAAAGCACATCTATCTGTTGCCAAAAAGAAAAAAATGGAGAGTCAGAATTTTTGGAAGAAAAAAGGGATCAAGATGGGAAGAGATCACAAGGTCTCAGTAGTCATTCAGACTTGTTGGTACTGTCTTTAGCTTTGGGAAGAAGACATCTTCTTTATGGAATCCCTAGCCACTTCTTCTTAAATGTCTGAATTTTGTTGAGACTCTGTGAAGAAATTAGGCACAGTCATCTGTGCTAACATGTTTGGCTGAAGTTTTGTGCAAGACTGCAGATTGACCTGTGTGTTATATGCCGGCATGACTAGCTAAGACATTGCAAATAAGTTCTTACATGTTGATTTGTGATCTGTTTATGCAGAAATGTTTTAAAGACCTGGACAGTATTCCTTTACATTTCTACATGCACATATTTGTGAAGAAGATTCACAATGCAGATGGTCTCAGAAACAGCCGATATGCAGATGATGTCATCGGAATTTTGACAGTTGCTATGTGTTGCTGTCAGAGGCTAAACTACAGGAAGGAACTTTAGTAAACCGCTGTTGGTTGACTTTCAAAATATTAAATGAAAATTAGAAAGTACAGTTTTGTACCTACCATAAATGTAGATGTTCGAGTGTTGACACTGCTGCAGTCATTACACTTGGGTTATCCTGCCGTCAGGCTGTTCCCATGTCGGCCAGAGTTGCAAAGTCTTGGTCCGGCGTCGGTTGCTGTCGCCTCCTCCCTGACGTCAGTGCGACAGGGGTATATAAGATGCAGCCGACGCCATTTTCTTCAGGTTTTTCTTGCCCCAGATGTCAGGTGCCCCCAAATAGGTAGGCAATTCAAATTGCTAATAAAACATAAATAAGAAAAGCAAACAAAAACTTTCAGTTACCAGCAAATACCCCCCAAAGGTAGTAAAGGGTAGTAGACCTAGGTATGAAACAGCAATGAAGAGGGGATGGAGGGAGGGTAACGTGGACTGCAGCAGTGACAACACTCGAACATCTACATTTATGGTAGGTACAAAACTGTACTATGTTCATCGTGTTACACTGCTGCAGTCATTACACTTGGGTAGAATCCCAAAGCTGAGGTAGGGTGGCTGGTTCTATAATGCATTATGGGTGGCTATAAGGCCCTGCAGCACTGCAGAGGCGAAGCCAGCTCTGGATTTGGAGTATAGAGGCAGATGGTAATGCTTGGTGAAGGTATGCACAGAACTCCATGTTGCTGCTTCCAAAATATCCTTGGCAGGTACTCCTCTGAGGTAGGCCATTGATGTGGCTGTTGCCCTGGTGGAGTGAGATCTAATGCTGGTAGGCACAGGTTTCCCATGGTGTGTATAGCAGAAACGTATACAATGTCCTATCCATTTGGAAATAGTCTGTTTTGAAATGGCTTTTCCCTGTGCTCCTGCAGCATATGCTACCAATAATTGCTCAGATTTTCTGAAAGCTTTGGTTTTGTCCAAGTAGAAGCGTAACTGCCTGCGAATGTCCAATAGTCTCTCCCCTTTATTCTGTGGTTTTGGATAAAAAGTTGGCAAATGAATAGTTTGGTTTAGAGACACACTTGAAACCACCTTAGGCATAAAAGTAGGGTTAGTTCTTAAGGACACCCTGTCCTGGTGGAAAATGAGGAAAGGTTCCACTGCCATTAGTGCCTGTAATTCTGAAACTCTTTGTGCTGATGTAAGTGCCAGGAGCAGAGCAGTTTTCCAGGAGATGTATTTTAATTCTGCTGTGCTAGCTGGCTCAAAAGGCGGTAAAGTTAATTATTCCAAAACAAAGTTGAGGTCCCAAGTTGGAGCAGGTGCTCTACGGGGCGGTCTTATGTTTTTTGCCCCTCTGAGGTACTGTTTTAGCAAAGGATTAGAGAAAGTTCGTGGATCCGTGTTGTAATGAGCAGAGATGGCAGAGGCATGGATCTTGATGGATGAAAAGGAGAAGCCTTTGTCCAGCATTCTCAGTCAAATATTGTAGTATCTGAGGAATGTTTGGCACAAGAGGGTCAAGGCTGTGCGCCTGGTTCCAGGAACAGAATCTCTTCCATTTATCCGAATAGGCTTTCCTGGTACTAGGCCTTCTGGCCTCCAGGATGACATCCATAACAGCTTTGGAGAGAGGCATTGCTTGCTTTGCTAAGGTATCTTCCATGCAGCGAGGTTTAAGGTCCTTAGCTGGCTGTGGAGAATCTGATTTTTGTTCTGAGAGAGTAGATGTGGTGTTTGAGGAAAAATCCAGGGTGGTCCTTGTGCTAATTTTTTTAAGATTGGGTACTAGTGCTGGTGTGGCCAGACTGGTGCAATCAGGATAATGTTTGGCCCCTCTTGCCTGGCTTTTATGAGTTTCTTTGGAAGAAGAGGCAGCGGTGGGAGTTGAGATCTAATGCTGTTAGATTTTTCCAGCTGAATGAGAGGGCATCCACTTTCCATGCTTGTGGATGGTAACTCCTTATGCAGAATTTCTGTAGCTGGCAATTCTTTGGTGATGCAAACAGATCTATGTCCGGGCTCCACCATTTCTGTGTTATCATTCTGAATATTTGTGGATTCAATTCCCATTCGTGTGGATCCAAGATATTTCGGCTTAAGTCGTCTGCCAGTGTGTTTTTCTCTCCTGGCAGGAATTGTGCTTGTAGATGAACTTGATAGCTTAGAGCTGTGTTCCACAAGGTCATTGCTTGTCTGCAGAGGGGGTATGAATGGGTGCCCCCTTGCTTGTTTATGTACCACATGACTGTTGTGTTGTCTGTCTTTAGTAGTAGTTGTCCTGGATGTAGCAGGTCCTTGAAAGCTATAAGGGCATTTTGTACAGCTAGCATCTCTTTTTGGTTGATGTGAAGATGCTTTTGTTCTATAGGCCACTTGCCCCGAATGCATTTTCCTGCCATGTGTGCTCCCCAGGCGTAATCCAATGCATCTGTTGTCAGTGTTTGCCTGGGTGTGGGTTGAGTAAAAGGCTGTCCCTTGTTGAGGTGACAAACTTGAGCCCACCATCGAAACTCCTTCTGAAGGCAAGGTATTAGTGGTACAACTGTTTCCAAACTTTGACAGTGTTGAGACCATACACTCTTTAGGTACCATTGTAGTTTCCTCATATGCAGTCTGGCATATGGTATTAGTAGTATGCAAGATGCCATGTAGCCCAAGGCCTGCAGAATTTTTCTTGCAGGGAGTCGGGTCTTTGTTGCCATCAATTGAAAGTACTGAGTCAAATGTCCTTGCTTGTCTGGTGTGAGATAAGCCATCTGGGCAGTTGTGCTCAAGCTGGCACCCAGGAATATTATCTCTTGTGAGGGCACTAGTTTTGATTTCTTTTCGTTTACTGTGTACCCCAGGCAACTTAGTAACTTTTTTACAAACGCCAGATGCTTTAGGAGAACATCTTTGCTCTCTGCTTGAATTAGGCAGTCGTCCAGGTATGGGTAAATTTGAATTCCTCTTTGTCTGCAAAATGCAATTACTGGTGCCAGGCACTTTGTGAAGACCATGGGCGCAGTTGATAAGCCAAAGGGCAGTGCAGAGAATTGTTAATGCATTGCACCAGCTATGAATCTGAGGTATCTTCTGCAGTTTTGTCTGATAGGGACATGCAGGTATGCCTCCTTGAGGTCCAAAGTCACGAGCCAAGCTTGCTTGCCCAGCATGGGAAGAAGCTGCTGCAATGTTAACATTTTGAATTTCGGGACATCCAGTTAAGTGTTTAGAGATGAAAGATCCAGAATAGGCCTCCAGGCTTTGTCTTTTCTGGGTACCAGAAAGAGTCTCGAGTAAAATCCTTGTCCTTGTTCCTGCGGCGGTACCTTTTGAATAGCTCCCATGGTCATGAGTGCTGTAATTTGTTTTTGAGCCTCTGCCCATTGATTTGGTGGCAGATTTGGCATTCCTTTTAACCTTGGCAGAGTGTGAAAGTGGAACCTGTACCCCTGTGAAATGATATTGAGAACCCATTTGTCTTTGGTGATCATATGCCAATTGTGATAGAAGAGAGCCAGTTTTCCTCCCAGTGGGGCTGCCAAGAGAGAAATGTTTGGCAGCTGTAGTGGGAAGTCATTGGGACTGTTTTTTGTAAGGTTGTTGTCTGTCTTCTCCTTCTTTCTGGCCTGGTGCACCCCATTGCAGAGGCCTGTAAGGACCTTGTGGCTGTCCTCTGCCTCTTGGACGCCTGTATTTGCCCCTTTGAGGTCTGTCTGTAACAGGAAAGGACCAATTCTTTGTTGGCCAGTTTCTGCTAAATCTTGGAGGCTGTACCTGTAAGAAATCTTTCACTGTTTGCATAGATTTTGTCTTATCCTCCATTTTCTTTAGTACCTCTTCTGCTTTAACTCCAAATAGGACATCATGCTACAAGGGTGCATCCAGTAGTTTTGCTTTAACATGATCTGGCAATGCATGTTCCTTTAACCATGTGAGTCTTCTAATGACAGAGCCTGTAACTGCTGCTCATTGCAAAGTATGTTTTCCCACTTGTTCAGCAGCAAGCAATAAATCCTGCATTTCTTTAAAATTAGGAGGATCTGTATCTGAAAGCATTTTTTTTTTCAACTGAGACATCAGAAATTGCTGGTATTTTAACATGTGAAATTGGCAATTCAAAGCCCTCATTGCTAAAGTTGCAAATGTATATACTTTCTTTCCCCATCTGTCTAATGCTCTGGAGTCTCTATCAGAGGGAACTGGGTTCTTTGCTGAGGCCTTGACCCCTTTGGGTCCCTGAGAAATAGTTTCTGGGTCTGCCACTGGACTTTTATACAGAAATTTGTGTGAGTCAGGGACTCTGTAATACCTGTCTGGTTTAACTGGAGCTGGAGGTAAGGAATCAGGATTTAAGCTGGATTCAGTATACACATCATCCACAATGTCTAACACTGGCGGAATAGCCAGCGGTCTGTGTTGAGGTAAAAGTAGGAATTCTCTGAGCCTTTTCTTGGATTCTGAGTAATCCTGGCCCTCCCAATGGAAATGCTCCCTCATGGTGTGTAAAGTTTCCCCAAAAGAGTAATCCTCTGGGGGAGAGAATGATGGAATGGATTCCTCAGCATCAGAATCCTCATAAGGGGGTAAAAAGTAATCTAGGTCTGAGGAAGACTGTGAGGAAATGGACACCTGGTCGGAGGAGTCAGAATCCACATCCTGTCTGGGCCTTTTATCAGGAGGGGGATGGGACCCCTGATCAGAATGATTAGGTCTTCGGCCATTCTGAGCATTTGTTTCTTAGGCATGGAGGCCTGCCCTGGAGATTGTGATTTCTTAGTTTTAAGAGGTGGTTTAGACTTAGAAGAGGGTTTAAGGCTAAGCTGACTAGGTCTGAATACACCCTCTGAAGTTGCAGGAGGCTCATGTACACCGGATCCCTCTGCAGGGTCGGTTTCGGTAGTCTGTAAAACTTGGGAGTCCGATGGCCCAGCCATCTCCACTAAGGAGTCGGTGGCTGCCTGTGGTTCTGCAGAAGCGGTCGTCAGGGGCTGCGAAGGCGCCTCGCTGAAAACTGGAGAACCGGCGACTGGTCTAGAAGAGGCGTCGTCATTTGTTTTGGGCCTCGGATGCCTGTCTTTGTGCTTTTTATGCATTGCGGTCGTCGGAAGTTCCGACGGCATCGTATAATTAAATTTTCTGCCAAAGTAATGTCGGGCAAAATCAAACCGACGTTTAATAGTGCGTTTGTTAAACCTAGCACAAAACCGACAACCAGTGATGTCGTGGTCTGGGCCTAGGCATGGGATGCAATAAAAATGGAAATCCTTATGAGGTATTTACTTCCCAAAAGAAATACAGTTATTAACTTTTACTGACATCGGACTGAGGCAAGAAAAAGTTTCCCCAACAGGGTACTTAGCTTTGTAGAAGACTTCAGTTCTGGATTCGGAAATGAAAATCTCAGGAGTCGGCCGACTGGCACTCGCGAACTGCTTTTGCTTCGGGCACCGCGCGGCAAGAAACACTGAAGAAAATGGCGTCGGCTGCATCTTATATACCCCCTGTCGCACTGACGTCAGGGAGGAGGTGACAGCAACCGACACCGGACCAAGACTTTGGAACTCGGGCCGACTGGGGAACCACCTGATGGAAGGATAACCCAAGTGTAATGACTGCAGCAGTCTAGGCCTAGGCAAGGAATGCAATAAGAATGAAAATCCTTATGAGGTATTTGCTTCCCACAAGAAATACAATTATTAACTTTGTCTGACATCAGTCTGAGGCAAGAAAAGTTTCCCCAACGGGGTACTTAGCTTTATAGAAGACTTCAGCTGAAATTCTGTTTGAAAATCTCAGGAGCTGGCCGACTGGCACTTGCGAACTGCTTCTGTTTCGGGCACCGCGCGGCAAGAAAGACTGAAGAAAATGGCGTCGGCTGCCTCTTTTATACCCCTGCCGCACTGACGTCAGGGAAGAAGCGACGACAACCGACGCCGGACCAAGGCTTTGGAATACAGGCCGACTGCGGGACCGCCTGACGGCAGGATAACCCAAGTGTGATGACTGCAGCAGCATAGCACAATGAACATCCAGGTCTCTGTCACTGCACAGATGTCGATTTTCTCCATTTTAAGGAGTGCCTCGAGTGAATGCATTTTGAGGTTTAGACTTGTAGCATGGAGTAGCATTACCCTTAGATTTTGCTTGCTTGTACCTGTTATGGTGGTGAATTTGTCATTTGAACCTTGCCTAAAAAAGGCACTATAGGGGTGGCAAGAGCCTTAGCCAGTATCGGGAATCCCGAGGGCAACAGGTGCAGGCCATCTCTGGCAAAGCATCGTGGTCTGTCGATCACGTCATCCCAGGCAGATACTGGATCCCCTTAGAATGACACCAGAAGCTTAGCCAATTGTTGAAGTCCATCATTTTGTCCTTGTACTGTGGTATCATTCTGGGTGATGGCAGGATGCTACTCAGGGCTAGGATCATACCTGCCTGGGCTACAAGATCGGACAGCTCCTCCATGTCTCTTTTCATGTAGTCCAGGGAGGTACATCTCAGGTCATTCACACCAACATGGACAATGACAACAGTCATATTTGTACTTGTTGTGGAGTGACCTGAGTGCGTGCGTTATGTGGCGGATCCTGGCACCTGACAGGCAGCTGACAGCAACTTTCTCCTTGTTTAGCCTGGTGAGTAGAACATCAGTGTGCCTGACTACAGAGTCACCTATGACTAGAATGTTGGGTACGTTGTTATACCTTACGGGCTGTGGTTGAGTGGCACACTGAGTTTGTGGGCTATGTTTCGTTTGGGTTTGTTGGGGGGGGTGGAGTTTGCTTGTGTTTCTGCTTTGGAGGTCTCTGTTGCTTGAGCAGATTTTTATTGAGAGCCTCCGTGAATGTAGGTGTGTGTTTTGTGTTGCTATGTATGTGTTTTGGTGGTGTAGGTTTTGAGGGACTACGTGATGAGTGTGGTGTGGTGCAAGTGTTTACCTTCTCCTCTTGACTGTCTAGTCCAGTCTTGGGTGAAGAGAGCTTTGCTTCCAGTTTGGCTAGATAAGTGCATCTCTCACAGGTTGTAGTGTTGGGTGGTAGGAGGAGATGATTGTCTGTGTACATGAGGCAATTGCTGCATTGCCCCAAGATGCCCAGATTCATCAGGTAGACAGGAGAAAACACCGGGAGCTGTACGTGTTCTGTGGTGTCCTAAAAACCCCACAAACCTTGCACTTGAACTTCTTACAGTCTTAACACAACAGAAAATGTAGCATTTCTCAAAATTATATCTGCACATTCAAGCACCTTTCTCAAAACATGTTTCAAAACAGGATTCAAATCAGAAACAATTTTATTTATACAAGACTTTAGTTCTGCAGGTACTGACGCAGAAAAATCAAAGAAACTGCAAGCACACTGTAAAGTAAATTTCCACACAGAGCCTTAACAATTTAACATTCAAAAGGTTAGATTACTAGAAAGAAACAACCTTTTGTCTTGAAGATCTAACAGTTTTCCCTCCTTATTAGGGACAATGGATTAGATGAAACGAAGGGCTTTTTACATGAGCAGGCAGCTGGGGAGACCACAGCTGGGTCAGCAGTCAAATGAGAAATAGACTAGTCATATCAGAAGAGACCCTATATTTTCTCCGAGTATTTTTAGGGACTGCTTGAATACATACTGGTGTCCTGCAGGCATCTTTATAAACATCTTTTAAGACCTGTTAAGAGATGCGGGGGGGTATTAACCAGAGAATTAAGCATCTCATCCTCTATGAGATCATAATACCCTACCTAGCTCTGGGGTAGTTCATGATTGCTCCCTAGCAAAAACATCACTAAATCTAGTAATCATCTGGGGAACAGTGAAAATATGTCTGGACGTGTGCTCAGGTACACCTTCCAAAGAAACAGGGCGATTGGATTTGATGCTGATTAGGAAATCACCATTGTCCTCATTAGAATCCTCATCATTCTCTGAAACAGAAAGGTATCTAACCAAACTAGCACTACAGCCATGTATGGTAACAAAACTTCCAGAATTAGCTGTCTGAAGACCACTCAAGAAAACCCCATCAGCCTTACAAACAGCTTACAATCTGATTATCAACTACATGATGAAGCATCAGTTTCTTTTTCTCGTGAAGTTCATTAACGCATAAAAAAAGTTGTGTAAGAACTTACCATAACCACAGATGTCCTTTTCTTCCATGCTGCAGTATTCCGCATATGGGTTTACCCTTCTAGTCTTGCGTACGTACAGCCAGTATCCAAAAGATATCAGCCCCTCCTAGGTGCTGAGACGTCAGGTCTAGGCGAGAGTACATGGGCTATAAAGGTGACGTCAGCAAGCACCACTCCTCAGAACTGAAGGCCCCAGTCAGAGCCAGTCCTAATAGGGCAATGTCAAGTCATTGCCATCCAGAGAAGGAAAACATAGGTGATAAGAGTGGGAAGGAGGGAAGGTAAGAATACTGCAACATGGAAGAGAAGAACATCTATGGTTATGGCAAGTTCTTGCACAACTTTTCTATGTCCTTCTATTCCTATGTTGCAGTATTCTGCATATAGGTGAGTGCCAAAGCTCACTCAGAAAGGGTGGTAGGTATGGAAGCATATTCCAGGAATCCATGCAGGCTAGCCCTAGCAAACCCTGCCCTGGAGCTAGAGATGTGGTCTAGTTTGTAGTGTTTGGTGAAGTTATGAATTGAAGACCAAGTGGCTGCCTCCAGGACAGAGGGGGTGTCCCGGCCCTTGAAGAAAGCCCCTGATGATGCCATGGCTCTAGTGGAGTGGGCTTTTACTGTACCCTGAAGTGATTTACCACGGTGCTGGTAACAGAAGGTGATGGCCTTGGAGATCCAAGTGGAAAGAGTCTGTTTGGACAGAGCCTTTCCTAGTGCTCTAGGGTGGAAAGATATGAAAAGTTGGTCAGTCTTTCTGATAGACTTGGTGCTGTGGAGGCAGAAACTAATTTGTCTGTGAACATCCAGGGAATGAAGTACTCTTTCAATTCTTTCTTGTGGGTTTGGGGGAAAAAAAAAAAAACAGGTAATTGGATGGCCTGATTGAGAGACAGGTCATTGACTACCTTGGCATGAAAGATGGGTTTATCGTGAGGGTAATCCTGTCTTTATGAAAGACAAGAAAAGGAGGAGTAGCCATTAGTGCCTGGAGCTCTGATACCCTTCTGGCTGAAGTGACAGCCACTAGAAGGACTGTCTTCCAGGTGCAAAGCTTTAGGGAAGCTTGAACAGCTGGCTCAAAGGGTGGAAGTTTAAGCTTCTCCAGCACATAGTTGAGATCCCAAGGAGGACGAGTATGTTTCAGGGGGCGTCTGAGATGCAGGACCCCTTTGAGGAAGAGCTTCGAAGGGAGGGGGGGATCCATGGGTAGGCATGCAGAGATAGCCGACAGATGTGCCTTAATAGATGAGTAGGCCAAGCCGGTCTCAAGTAACTCACACAAATAAGACAGCAATAGGGGAATGCTGCTGGTAAGCGGATCTAGCTGCTTATTTTGACACCAAGTAATGAACCTTTTCCATTTAGACGGGTATGATTTTCTAGTGTTAGGTTTCCTGGCATCCTGCAGAACATTAAGCACGTCCTCATTGTAAAGGTGTCTGTATGGGATCAGAAGCCTATCCGCCACAGGGTCAGGTGTAGCAGCTGCCACCACTGTGGATGGGTTAGAGATCCCTTGTGGTGTGTGAGAAGGTCCACTCTGTGGGGTTAACTTGCGGTGATTGCCCTTGGACAATTGAAGGAGTAAAGAGAACCAATGCTGTCAGGGGCAGTAGGGAGTCACCAGAAAGATTTTCGGATTGTCCTGCTGAATCCGTAGCAGGACCCACTGAATGAGAGGAAAGGGGGGATGCATAAAGGTATTCCCCCCTCCATGAGATAATGAAAGCATCTTGTTGCCAGTGCCTGTGGGTCTGGTGTCCTGGTGCAGTATGCAGGGCGTTGCCTGTTGTTGGCGGATGCAAACAGGTCTATTTGAGGTGTACCCCACTAGTGGACCAGGTCCAGGAAGACATCCCTGTGAAGCATCCATCCGTGATTGTTTGTGCTAGTTCTGCTGAATAAAATCTGCATGGGAGTTGTGGAGAGAGGGAACGTATGCTACTTTCAGGGTAATTCCCTGAGAAGTGGCTACTTCCCACACTAGTACAGCAAGTCTGCAAAGCAGGTAGGACTTGGTTCCTCCTTGTTTGTTGATATACCACTGGACTGTGGTGTTGTCTGTATATATCAGAAGAGATCCCTTCCAAAAAAAAGGAGTGAATGTCTGAAGAGCTAGGAGCATTGCGCCAATTTCTCTGGCATTGACATGTTCTGTTTTCTGTCTGTATGTCCACAGGCCTTGTACTTTTCGATGGCCAAGAGAGTGGCCCCCCACCCCAGGTCTGAGGCGTCTGTCTGCATGACCTGATAAGGTTGAGGTGGTTGGAGGGGGAGTCCTAGGTTGAGATTCACCTGAGCTAACCACCATAAGATCTCCTGTTTTAGGCATGGAAGAAAGTGCACAATGTGCTCCAGTGGGTGGTTGTGCTGCATCCAGACAAAGCTTAGGTACCACTGCAGCTTTCTCATGTGTAACCAAGCTAGGGGTAGCATGGGAATGGTAGCTGCCATGTAACCCAGACGCTTGAGGTACTGCCTTGCAATCAGTTAAGAGGAAATGTAAAAACCCTTGCAGATGTTTTGTAAGAGAACTCACCTTTGCTGGGGGCAGGTATGCCTCCGTCAAGTCTGTGCAGATTCTGCACCCTAAGAACACAATGTCTTGGGTTGGTGTGAGGATGGACTTTGGGAAGTTTATTTGGAACCCAAGAACCTGTAGGAGAGACACCACAAACTGGACATGGGTTAGGAGTGTTTTTATTTTACTGCCAGCCTATTAAAGCATGTCGTCCAGGTATGGGAATATTTGTATCCCTGTTGTCCTGCAAAAGGCCATTACCGGACCCAGGCATTTGGTGAAGATTCTGGGTGCAGCTGAAAGTCTAAAAGGTAAGGCAGAGAACTGCAAATGTGAGGAGCCCACTAAGTATTTTCTGTGTGTGTGGGTTTGATGGGAATATGTAAGTAGGCATCCTTTATTGTCTAGTGTAGCTAGGAAGCCTTTGTACACAAGAAGGAATAGAGCTGGCAGGGTCAGCATTTTGAAAGTTGGAACCTTTAAGAAAGGATTGAGCCCTGAAAGGTCTAGGATGGGTTTCCATGGCTCTTCTTTTCTGGGAACCAGAAAAATCCTTGAGTAAAATCCTCTTCCAAATTGGGAGGGAGGAATTTTTTCTCTAGTGCCGTGGTTTAAAAGGGACTGTAGTACTGGTAGCAGGAGGGGCAGTTGCTGAGCAGGAGGTTGTGACATGCCTAGTCTTAATGGAGAGGTTATCCATGACAGGTAGTAACCGTCTTGGAGGATGGAGAGGACTCACTTGTCTGAAGTGACCTGATTCCAAACAGGAAGGCAATGGGAAAGACAAGCAGACAGTGGGACGGAAGCAGCTGGTGGGGGAGGCAGGAGTGGCAGGTAGTCAAACACTACCTGCCCTGTCCTGAAACGGCATCCTTTGACTAGAGGAGGAAGGTGCTCTAGCTGAAGGATTTTTCTTTTTTGCTTGCCTGTGTCTAGTTTGAGGAGCAGGACTGGATTATTTCCCGATGAACTGAGTTTTCGCAGGATAGTTCCTGTAAAATTTAGGTACAGGGGAAAACTAGAAGATGTTCTAAGATCCTGCATCTCTTTTCCTTTTTGCTGCAGTGATTTGAAAAAGTCTGCTACTTTTGAGCCAAATAAGGCAGCATTTGTCAAGTGATGCATCACTGAGCTTAGCTCTGAAATCATCTGGCAGGGGTTGCAAGTGCAGCCAAGAGTATCTGCAAGTGCAGAAGCTAAAGCTGCTGACCTTGCTGAGGGTTCTGCAGCATCATAGCTACATTTAATTGAATGCCTGGTGACTTGGGACACAAGGGCCAGTAGAGAAGACATAGATGATTCGACTGAGGAGTCTGGAATGTCTGCCATGTCTGCCAACAGTTTGGTGGCAGAGTCAAGAAGAGACAGGGCATACTTTGCCAAATGAGTCTGGTAATTAGTAGCTCTAAATGCCAAGATGGATGAGGTGTAAATCTTTTTGCCTAACCTTTCCATAGTTTTGCTGTCTGTCAGCAGGAAGAATGGTGGTTGCAGGCAGAGAATGGAAGCTTTGTATGTGGAGACAGAAATGGTAGCTGGATCTGCAAGAGGGCACTTGATCAAGTGCTTAGCAGAATCTGGGACTCTGTGTAGTCGGTCTGCTCTACGAGGAGCAGGAGGTTGTGAGTCTGGACTAAGAGATGCAGAAGAAAAAGCATCTAAAAATGCAGGAAGTACAGGACGAATGGCTGAAAGGCTTGGTGTTTCCATTTGAATAAGATCATAGTACCTCTTTTGTATTTCAGACATGTCTGTGGATTCCCATTTGAAGTGTTCCTTCATTTTAAAAATAGTTTCAGAGAAGGTCAAATCTTCAACTGGAGAATCTGGGTCTATAGATTCTTCCTCTGGGGATCCATATCCCAAGGGTGAAAAAAGTTGTGAATTATAAGAGAGGGAATCATCTGAGGAATATGAACAGATGTCCTCTTCCCTTGTAACTGTCTCTGCAGGTTGAGGCCTAGGACTAAGGTGAGGAGGAGAAGAAGCAGGGGCAGAAGCAACCGATGTAGGCCTCAGGGACATGAAAGCTGAGAAATGGCTTTGGCTAAAGGCGTGCCAGTCTGGAATACTTTTTGCTGGTTAAGGGATATACTTCCTCTTTTCTCTCCTCTTGAGAGTCCCAAAGGGCATCTGTTTAGGAGTGGGCGTCAAAGTCTGAGGCAGGGAATCGGAAGGTTCCTCTGAACACGCTGCCCCCCCCCCCCCCCAGCGTCCAAACAGATCACCGGAATAGTCTCTGCAGACGTGCTCTTGCCCACCGGTAGTACAGCTTCCTCAAAGGTACTCGTGACATCCAGTGTGGCGGATCCTGGTGCAGATCCTGAGACCAGACAGATGTCAGCTACAGATTGTGTACCGATCGGAAGAGGCTCAGCAAGTGTTACAAGCCGCAAAGATCTGGCCGCCTTTTTAGGTGGTTCAGAGGCGACATCCGATGAACCCTCCATTCGCAAGGCAAGTTGTTTCAGATGTTGGTTCTCTAAGTACAAACAGTACAGTAGGGGGAATGGGGCAAAAGGTACGTGGTCTGCAGGGAAAGCAGTGGCCCCAACAGAATTACTACCACAGGCTGAGGCATATTTTTATTTTGTCTTTTATTTTTAGGTGTTACAGGATTTGATGTTGGGTTACCAGAGTTAAGATCCATCAAGTCCTGGGAGAACGCTACCCAAAATAATAAACTTGACAGTGCTGGATAACCTATCACAGTAAGCACTTAAGATTTCTTATAAATTATGTCTCCACACAACTAAACTCTACCAAACGGTGCTATTATCACAAAAAATACTATGGACTTGTTCAGAATTCTTTTACAACTGACAGAAGTTAATGAATTTCCATAGACAAAGTCCAAGCACCAGAGCAACCAATGCGCCATATCAGTGCTAAAATTAGGTCTACACGTTCAATTCTCAGCTAGAGTCTCTTCTGTGTGGAGGCATGCGTGAATGGGCGTGCCTTCGTTGAAGGTTGTGCATCAGGGCTGGTAACTCGGCACGTAAAAATCCACTACCAAACATTAGCGGACCGGAGTTCCGCTGTGGCGACCCCTAACCGGGATAAGCCGAAAGACACAACAACAACACTTTAACCACATTAAACTGCAAAAATAAATAAATAAATAAATAAAATAAATAATGGTTAACAGCAATTTAAACTGTATTTTCTTGTCAGAGTAAAATCTCCATAGGACAGCCAAACAACTTAATTTGCATTAAAATCACGATCAGATGTTAAAATGTATAGAAGAGCCATGCATAAACCAAAATATGTTCTGCTTTCTTGCTCTTATTGCAATAGGGACCATAGAGAGAGACTGTGCCAGTGAAACCTTTTCCAATGTTCCAATGGAAGATGCTTGAGTGAGAGAAATAAAGCACAAGAGCTGACTAGAAGAACCGAGAGTACATTGGAAAGGAAGCAGAGACTGGATTTGGAGATGCAGATAAACCAGAATAAAACCAGCAACTCAGACGCTGACAAATAAATGTGGGATTCAAAAGCATTAATTATATTTGTGAAACATGACAGAACAAGAAAACCTGGAAATATTGGACTTTTCTGGCTTTGTTAAACTTGTAGGGAACTCTAAAGCATATGCTGTACTTCATGTCATTAATGTTTGGAAGAGCACTTAGGAGAGGGGAAGAGGAGGGAGAGTTAACTGTAAGTAAAACAAGACTTTTTTCTTAATATTAGCATTTTTATAATGTATGACACAATCTGCATGCTCTAAAGTACAGTTTTCTCTGTTATTTTCAAGTGTAATGGGGATACCAAAGTAAACAGTTGCCCCTGATTTTTTTTTTCCTTCTTCCTTTCTCCTTCTTCGATTTTAAGAAACATAAGCACTGCAACTTGTCTGGTCAAAAGAACATGGTACAAGAAAAATGAATGTGCTTTTTCTTATTCTTGCATAGGGAAATGACTGGATTAAGGCCCTTGGCTTGATCTAGTAGCAAGTTTTAAAGAAAGCAAATAAATAACAATGAACAAGTTTTTCTCTAGCAAATAAAGGAGTGCTTGTAGAACTTAACTCTATCTGGTTCTCATGTCTCCATGGAGGAAATCTGATAAAGAGCAATACAAACAGAATACTTTTTTTTCAATGGCTAGAAGATAACGTTTTCTGAAAGCATTTAAGCATTATCTTAATCTGGGAGAGCAATAAGGACGAGACAAAACTAGACTGGACTTGGTAGACGCATAGGATGTACATAGCATGCACAACCTTCCATTTAGGTGAATGTGGCTATCAGTTTGAGACAATTCTTCCTATTAGCAGGGTAACACCTCAATATTTGACTATGTACATAGTACTGTGTTGTAGTATTAAGTTAATAGGTTTTAGGGGTGTACTGGGGGTATTTTTTTGAAGGCTTTCAATAAAACAAAACATTTTGTATGATGTGACGTAGACTTAAATGGATTTACAAGAAACAACTGTATAAAAGATCCACCTTCCAAACATTATGTGTATGCATGCAACACAAAAGCTGGAACTAGACACTTAACAAAAATGGGTTACACATAAAAAGTGGTCAACTTTTTCCACATAATGACACTTTCTCTGTTATTGTTAAATGTAAATGGTTTTACAAATGTATACAGAAAAGACAGAGTAGTGAACTACATTAAAAAATACAGAGTGCAAATAGCTATGCTACATGAGACACATTTGGAAAGAAATGAACACGTGAATTTTCAGGAAGGTTTTCAGGAAGGTTACTCAGCAGAATACCTGAGACAAAGGAAAAGAGAAGTACTTATATTAATTGCAAGAGCAGCTTTAGTAGTGATAGAAGAGGATAATAAAAGACAATAACGGTAGATTTGTAGCAACTAAGGGGCTGCTGGCAAGGGAGGAGGATTACACCGGATGTTCCACCTAAAACAGCTGTAATGGAGATTAAGAAAATTGTGGGAGAAATAATCAGCTTTTAACAGGGAATATATTCATAGGTGAGGACTGGAGTTTGATTTGCAGCAGTGAAGATATGTCTAGTGGGCCCAAAAGGGAAAATATAACAAAGGAGGGCAGATTTTTGAAGATATCTATGGAAATATTTGGCATGGAATATGTGACTTCAGTAGTAGGAATTCGGAGTGAATTTACTTATTATAAACTTGAGATATAAAAACTGGACTAGGCTAGACAGAACTTACAAGAACATGTGCGTTTAACTGAAAGTTGTGCTACACACATCCAATAACTATTTCAGCTCACGTGCCAATAATAACCAAAAAATGACTGCAGGGTAATGAAACAAAAATAGGATTCTGGCACTTTGCATCTATTTGTTGAAGAGAGAGAAATTTAAGCAATGGGAAGTGGAAATTGTGTGCGTACAAACACACGTGTGTGTTTATACACCTATCTGCATGTATGTGTGTGTATATATATAAAAACACAAATACACGGGTATATATGCATGCACTCATGTGTGTGCGTGTATACATATATATATATATATATATATATATATATATATATATATATATATACATACATATATATAAATATATATATACACACACGTGTGTATACATATATATACATACACACACACATATACATAACCTACATACATATACATAAATGTATGTATACATATCACACACACACACACACACACACACACACACACACACACACACACACACACACACACACTGCTTCTTCCCCACATAGGACCCTCCTACATCAAAACTCACCTTCTAACTCTATCATCTCTTCACTCAAATCATTTGCCCTCCTACTCCTCCTTGACCTCAAATTTTAAGAGTTTATTTCCAACAATTTCTCATCCTCAATTGTAGTTCACTGTTAATGTCCGTTAGACTGTTCTGCTACTAGATTTCTACTACTACTACTGAGGAATGTAAAATTTCAATTGTAATTCACTGTTAAAGACTCAAGACTGTACAGTTGCTAGATTTTATTATTATTGTAGAATGTAGTTTTTTTTTTTTTTTACTGTAGAATGCTGCATTAAAGCTGTATGACTTCTTTGCTTTGTACGTATATATGCCAATACGTTTGTCATTGTTACTGGAGCTTTTCTCCCCAGGTCTCTACTGAAAACGTGCTCTTTTTAGGCCCAGTGGACTTCCCTGGTCATCAAACTGAAACAAATAAATATGTATAAACATTGAAAAAGCAAAGTTCTGCAACATTTTCCTGTCAAAAGATGAAAATAAAGCAACATAGCAGTGAACACAGGCCTCTAGTTTAACAGTGCACATACAGACTGCACTTGTGAGAGAAATACTGAAAGTTTCCCTAGAAATAGCAAAAAAAAGAAGCTATGTTCTTATCATAACGTTCCATCTGTGTTGTTCATCTTCATTCATTACTGATGGGTATTGGTTCCATCCTCGGAACAGCGTCGTCCGTTATAGCAATCTCACTCCAGCCAAAAAGACTCTCAAGCTAAGCTAACCCACAGTGCCCCTCTATCACCACAGATCGAGTTTCCCCATAAGACAGGAAAAGAAAAAGCGGAGGCTTTAGCTTTATCTGAGCAAATTCCCTACTATAAGGTAGGACCAAATCCGAACCTCCAGGAGTCTTTCGGAGGGGGATGGTGGGTGGGAAGTAACGAATTAATGAAGATCAACAAAGTACAGTTTTGTACACTTACCATAAATGTAGATGTTAAGAGTGCATTCACTGTTGCAGTCATTGCATTTGGGTAATCTGCTGACAGGCTGCCCTCAGTCGGCCTGAATAACAACGTTTTGGGTCCTACATCGGTTGCTGTCTCTTCTTCCATGACATCAGGTTGTCAGGGGTATAAAACATGCAGCAAACACCATTTTAATCAGTTTTTCTTGCCCCAGATGTCAGGTGCCCCCAAATGGGGAGCAAAAAAAAAAAAAAAATATATATATATATATATATATATATATATATATAAATAATATTGCTGTGGTGGTACGGTGGTAGCATTGTTACCTCACAGCAAGAGGTTCTCCCGTTCGATTCTTGGCTTAGCTTGGAAGTGCCTTCTGTGTGGAGTCTGCAAGGCCTCCCCGCGGTTGGGTAGCGTTCGAAAGACATGCATGAGTAAATGGGCGTGCCTTCGTTGAAGGTTGGGCATTGAGCTGGCACCTCGGTGTTTCGTAAAAATCTACTGCCAATCATTAGTGGACCGGAGTTCCGCTGTGGCGACCCCTTACCGGGGAAAAAGCCAAAAGACAAACATACATATAGATATATATATATATATATATATCAATAACTATAAATATATAAATGTACTTTTAGAACACATAAAATTTACCTTCAACTAAAAGCAAGTACACCACAATGGCTTTTGAGTACAGTGAAGGAAAGAAAGGGTATAGAAAGGGGGCTGGCGGGTGGGTAATCCGGACTGCAACAGTGAATACACTCGAACACCTACATTTAAGCTAAGTGCACACAACTGTACTATGTTCTTCATGTTTCACTGTTGCAGTCATTACATTTGGGTAGAATCCCAAAGCTATGGATAGGAGGATGGAACTAAACAGCCTTAGGAGCAGCTATAAGGCCCTGCAGGACTACAGTGTCAAAGCCTGCCCTGGATTTAGAAAAGAGAGGTAAATGGTAATGCTTTGTGAACGTATGGACAGAGCTCCAAGTAGCAGCTTCTAGAATGTCTCTGGTAGGGACCCCTCTGAGAAAAGCTGCTGAAGTAGAGGCAGCCCTTGTGGAATGGGATCTGATCCCCTTGGGCACAGGTTTACCATGGTGCAAGTAGCAGAAAAGAATGCAATGGCTTATCCATTTAGAAATAGTCTGCTTTGATATAGCCTTCCCCTCTGATCCTGCAGCAAATGCCATCAGTAGTTGCTCAGACTTTCTTAGAGATTTTGTCCTGTTTAAGTAGAATCTTACTTGTCTGTGTACATCCAATGAATGCAGAATCCGCTCCCCCTTGTTCTGCGGATTTGGGAAGAAAGTTGGCAGGTGAATGGTCTGGTTAAGAGCCACACTGGATACCACCTTAGGCATAAAAGAGGGATTGGTCCTGAGGGCCACCCTGTCCGGGTAAAAAATAATGAAAGGCTCCACTGCCATGACAGCCCGTAGTTCTGAAACCCTTCTAGCTGAAGTGACTGCCAAAAGAAAGGCGGTCTTCCAAGAAAGAAATTTTATATCCGCAGTAGCTGCTGGTTCAAAAGGAGGAAGGGTGAGTTTTTTCCAGCACAAAATTGAGGTCCCATGCAGGAGTTGGCACTCTCCTGGGTGGCCTTAAATTTTTGGCCCCTCTGAGGTACTGTTTTAGCAGGGGATGAGAAAAGAGGGGAGGCTCTGTGTTGCAATCAGCCGAGATGGCAGAGGCATGGATTTTTATTGAAGAAAAAGATGGGCCCTTGTGAAGCATCTCAGTTAAGTATCACAAAATCTGAGGAATATTGGGCTTTGCTGTGTCTATTCCTTGTGCTTGGTTCCAAGCACAGAATCTCTTCCATTTATCAGCATAAGATTTTCTAGTACTAGGCCTTCTGGCCTCCAAAATGACATCCATCACAGGTTTACTGCGAGATGTGGTTGGTGGAATTAGTTGATTAGCCATGCTGCAAGATTCAGAGTTTGGAGCCGAGTGTGTAGAATTTGATAGTTCTTCTGAGACAATAGGTGAGGTGTTTGAGGCAAGTACCACGGAGAAGGTGTGACATATTCCTTAGAAGCAGGTACCAGTGTTGGCGAGGCCAGTCCGGAGCAATTAGAATCATTTTTGTTTTTTCCTGTCTGACTTTTAGTAAGACCTTGGAGAGCAGAGGCAGAGGGGGAAAGGCATAGACTGATTGGGTTTTTCCAGCTGAAGGATAGAGCATCCACTTCCCATGCTTTTTTCTGATGAGTTCTTGTACAGAATTTGTCCAACTGATAATTTTGGGAAGAGGCAAACACATCTATGTCTGGGCTCCACCATTTTTGTGTTAACGTGCTTAAGATTTGTGGATCCAGTTTCCATTTGTGCGGGTCCATAAGATTTCTGCTTAGGTCGCCTGCCAGAGTATTTTGCTTTCCTGGCAGGAACTGAGCTTGAAGATGTATTTGGTAAGTCAAGGCTGTGTTCCACAAGGCCATGGCTGGTCTGCAAAGGAGGTAGGAGTGGGCACCCCCCCTGCTTGTTTATGTACCACATAACTGTGGTGTTGTCCGTCTTTATCAGTAGTTGTCCTGGATGAAGGAAGTCCTTGAAGGCTGTCAGAGCATTCTGAACAGCTAGCATTTCTTTCTGGTTGATATGTAGATGCATTTGGTTTGGGCTCCATTTGCCCTGAATGCATCTCCCTGCCATGTGGGCCCCCCCAAGCATAGTCTGATGCATCTGTAGTTAGGGTTTGGGTGGCAGGGGGTAGAATGAATGACAGTCCCTTGTTTTGGTGACATGTCTCTGCCCACCAAAGAAACTCCTGTTACAGGCCCCCCCCCAAGCATAGTCTGATGCGTCTGTAGTTAGGGTTTGGGTGGCAGGGGGTAGAATGAATGACAGTCCCTTGTTTTGGTGACATGTCTCTGCCCACCAAAGAAACTCCTGTTGCAGGCAGGGAATGAGTGGAATCATTGTTTCCAGGCTGTGACAATATTGACTCCATAAGCTTTTTAGATACCATAAGTTTCCTCATATGCACTCTTGCATATGGAATTAGTAGAATGCAGGATGCCATGAACCCCAAAGCCTGCAGAATTTGTCTTGCAGATAGCTGTGTTTTTGTTGCCACTTGTTTGAAGTATGTTGTCAGAGGTAAGCCATCTGGGCATTTGCATTCAAGCTTGCACCCAGGAATGTAATTATTTGAGAGGGTACCAGTTGTGATTTCTTTTCATTTATGGTATACCCTAGGCATGCTAGAAGCCTTTTTACAAACTCCAGATGTTGAAGAAGAGTGTCCTTGTCCTCTGCCTGAATGAGACAATCGTCCATCTAAGGATAAATTTTAATGTTTCTTTGTCTGCAAAATGCAATTACTGGTGCACGACACTTTGTAAAGACCCTGGGCGCAGTAGATAAACCAAAGGGCAGTGCAGAGAATTGGTAATGCAAAAAGCCTGCTTTGAAGTGGAGGTATCTTCTGCAAGATTCTCTTATTGGGATATGCAGGTATGCCTCTTAAGTCTAGAGTTACCAACCAGGCATTCTTGCCTAGCATAGGCAGTAGCTGTTGTAAAGTCAGCATTTTGAATTTTGGAATGTCCAGGAACATGTTTAGAATTGATAAGTCCAGAATTGGACGCCATGATTGGTCTTTTCTGGGTACCAGGAAAAGTACTGAATAAAATCCTTGTCCTTTTTCCTTTTCTGGTACTGGTTGAATAGCCCCCATATCCATGAGGGACATGACTTGTTTCTGGGCCTCTGCCCACTGGTTTGGTGGCAGATCTGGCCATCCATTTGGCATTGGCAACGTGTGGAAATGAAATCTGTACCCCTGGGATACTATGTTTAATACCCACTTGTCCTGGGTTATTAAATGCCAATTTTGAGCATGAAGTGCTAGTTTTCCCCCAAAGGGGGCTGCCAAAAGATAAGTGCTTGGAGATGGCAGAGGAAAGTCATTGAGACTGTTTACTGTAGGGTTGTGCTTGCTACCTCCTGATTTGGAGGTGGAGGCACCCCATTGCTTTGACCTGTAAGATCCTTGTGATTGATATCTGGAGCCTTTGGAGTGCCTGGGTTTGCCCTGAGCGGCTCTGTTGGACACAGGAAAGGACCAATTTTTAGTAGGCCAGTGCCTACTGAACCTGGGTGGCTGCACTGGCAAGAAATCTTTTACAGTTTGCATAGATTTAGCTTTGTCTTCCATTTTCTTTAAAACCTCTTCTGCCTTATTACCAAACTGTCATGCTGTAAAGGGGCATCCAACAATTTAGCTTTAACATGATCAGGCAGATTTTGCTCCTAGAGCCAGGCATGCCTTCTTATCACAGATCCAGTTACGGCGGCCCTGCAAGAGGCCTCCAAGGAATCAAAACCACATTGCAAAGTATGCTTTCCAACCTGTTCTGCTGAATGCAATAAATCCTGTAACTCTATTTTCCACACAATCAGAAATCAACATAATTTTCTGTTTCAGTAAGCCCAAAACATGCTGTTGATATTTAAGCATATGAAACTGGCAGTTTAAAGCCCTGATTGCCAAGGTTGCAAACGTGTAAACCTTCTTTCCCCATCTATCCAGCGCCCTGGAATCTCTATCAGAAGGGGTAGGATTTTTGGCTGTAGAAGCCTTAACACCCTTGGGACCCTGAGAAATAGTATCAGGGTCAGCAGCAGGATTTTTGAAAAGACATTTGTGGGAATCTTACTAGGAGCCAGAGGCAGGGAATCAGGAGCCATGCTCGATTCCAAGAACACATCATTAACAATGTCTAATACAGGAGGTATTGCCAAAGGCCTATGCTGAGGAAGAAGAAGAAAATCCCTAAGCCTCTTTTATGATTCTGAGAAGTCCTGACTCTCCCAGTGAAAATGTTCCCTTAAAGTATGCAAAGTCTCCCCAAAAGAGTAATCCTCCGGAGGAGAAGCAGAAGGGATGGATTCCTCTGCATCAGAGTCCTCATAAGGTGGAATAGAAAATTCCTGATCAGAAGAGGAATCAGAAGAAATGGAAACCTGACCTGATGATTCATAATCAGTGCCTTGCCTAGGCCTCTTAGCAGGGGGGGGGTTTGGGGATCCCTGATCAAGGTAATTAAATCCTCAGTCATTTTGATCATTTGTTTTTTAGGCATAAGGGCCTGAGCATGATGCTCATGCATCAGTTTTTTTTAAACACAGAAGTTGGTTTTGGCCTTGTTTGTGATGATGGAGTCGATTTAATATACAAATGTTGAGGCCTGAAAACACCCTCAGAAGCTGGTGCCTGCTCAGCAGCTCCGGACCCATCCAAGAGAGACCTCCGCGGGTTCAATACTTGCAGAACCTCGCGGCATACCGGGCTCTGAATGGGTCTCGGTAGAGGCCTGCGACTCAAAAGTAGCAGGTATCAGAGGCTGCGAAAGCACCTCACTGAGTACCGGCGAACCAGCGACTGGCTTAGGAGAAGCTTCGTTGTCGGTTTTGGACCTCGATGGTCTGTCTCTTTTTTCTTGCATTTTTTGTGAACTCCGGTAGTCAGATTGCTAACCGACGACATTTCAGGGTAGTTAAATCTTGAACCAAAATATTTAGAAGCAAAAATATACAGACGCTTAATAGTGCGTTGGTTAAACTTAGCACAAAACCGACAGCAAGGCACATTGTGATCAGGGCCTAGGCAAGAAATACAGTACAAATGAAAATCCTTATGAGGTATTTGCTTCCCACAAGTAATGCAATTATTAACTTTTACTGACATTGGTAAGGAGCAAGAAAAAGTTTCCCCAACAGGGCACTTAGCTTTAGTTTGAAGACTTCAGTTCTGAAACTCGAAAATGAAAATTTCAGGAGTCGGCCGATCGGCACTTGCGAACTGCTTCTGCTTCGGGCACCACGCGTCAAGAAAGACTGATTAAAATGGCGTCGGCTGCATGTTTTATACCCCCTGACGACCAGACGTCATGGAAGAGGAGACGGCAACCGACGCAGGACCCAAGACTTTGTTATTCAGGCCGACTGAGGGCAACCTGCCAGCAGATTACCCAAATGTAATGACTGCAACAGTGAAACATGAAGAAATCAGAGATGGAACATTATGGTAAGAACATAACTTCTTTATTTGATGTTGTTAATCTTCATTCATTCCTTACTGATGGGACAGAGTCCCTACCTCCTTTATTTCCTGGGAGGCTCTATGGAAGGATATTCCTGAGCACCACCGAACCAAAGGATGCTCTCCCCCTAGAGACCAAATTCAATTTGTAATGCATGACAAAGGTATGAGGAGTGGCCCATGTAGCGGCTGCACAAATGTCATCCATGGAAGCTCCTGCATGGAAGGCAACAGATGTTGAGACTGATCTGGTTGAGTGTGCTTTGACCTTATATGGTAGAACAGCTTTGTTTTGATTGAGTGTGCTTTGACCTTATATGGTAGAACAGCTTTGTTTTGATAAGATAAAGCCAATTCAATCTCTCAACCATTTACACAGAGTCACTTTGGAAACAGATCTTCACAATTTTGGTCCTGAGAACGATACAAATAACTGGTCAGATTTTCATAGTGATTTAGTCCTGTCCAAGTAGAACCGCAATTGTCCATGAACATCAAGTAAATGTAGTGAATATTCCCCTTTGTTAGAAAATTTTGGAAAGAACACTGGCAGATCAATTGTTTGGTTCATAGTCAAATTGGAAATAACTTTAGGTAAGAAGGTGGGATTAGTCCGTAGTGATACTCTGTCTTTATGGAAAGCCATGTAGGGACGATTTATGCACAAGGCTTATGGTTCAGACAGTTGTCTTGCTGAAGTAATAGCTACCAAGAACAAAGTTATCCAGGATACAAATTTTATATCACAGTTGGCAGCAGGTTTGAAAGGAGGAGGAGTCAAGGACTGTAGAACAAGTGTCAAATTCCATGGTTCAACTGGGTCTTTGAAGGGTGGTCTAATGTGCGTGACACTTTTCAAAAAGGTTTTACATAGACGGTGAAAAATCAAGGACGAGCCTGGAAGCCATTGTGGAAATTAGAGATAGCCGCCAGGTGTACTCAAATAGTTGACATTGCCGCCCCTGAATGAAGAAAGTTAGACAAATAGTCTAGTATCTAAGTAAGTGGAGCTGAAAAGGGACGTATTTCCTTCTTTCAAGACCAGACTATGAATTTTCTCCACTTCCTGAGATAAATTTTCCTGGTGGGTGGTTTATGGGAAGCCAGAAGACTGTGTCACACAGGAGAGGATAAGATATTTTGCCTGACAATTACTGGAAGTGGAGGAACCAAGCTGTCAGCTTGAGGCTCGATATTTTGGATGCATCAACCCTTGCAGGTGTGACAGCAATTCCGGAGTTGGATCCAGAGAATCCATGGCTGATGTACTAGGTGAGGCCAAAGAAAGGGATAACAAATTTGTCTGGGCCAATAGGGTGCAATGAGGATCACTCTGCTTCTCAATCAAAGAGACTTCTTTAGAAATTGTGTAATCAGAGGAAAGGGAGGGAAGGCATAAAGACATCCCGTGGGCCAATCATGTACTAGAGCATCCATCGGGGACTCCCCCTGTGGGGGAATTAGGGCAAAGTAGTTGCTGCATTTGTGGTTTGCGGGGAGGTGAACAGATCGCAGCAAGGCTGGTCCCAACGACTCAACATCTTTGCTGCTATGACAGGATTGAGGGACAACTCGTGAGGCAGGAGAATGCATCTGCTCAGTTTGTCTGCAATAACATTGGAAATCCTGGGAATGTGCGTTGGTATCAGAAAGCGGTTGGAAGGCACTGCCCATTGCCAAATTCTCATGGCCTCCCGACACAACAGGTAGGACTTGATTCCCCTTTGTTTGTTGATATACCTGACTACAGACATGTTGTCCAACTCGATAGCAATTGTCCCTGACAGGAGGACAGATTGGAATGCTTGCAACGCCAGAAGCACTGCCCTCCATTCTAGCACAATGATATGCAGGCTGGCCTCCACGGGTGACCAAGTGCTTTGGACCATCTTTCCCTGAAAGTGCCCACCCCACCAGGGAAGCGTCCGTGGTCACTATGACCTTTGGCTGCGAGGGGGAGAAAGGACTTCGCCACAGGTCTTTTTCTGGCTTCATCCACCAAAATAAGTCTTGTTTGCATCGATTTATGTGGATCTGAAAGGACATAGGATGAGTCAAACGGGACCACTGCATTAGTAAAAGCCACTGTAGAAGCCTCATGTGTAGTCTTGCTAGAGGCACTACTGTAATCGAAGCTGCCATAGGGCCTAGTAGATGGAGTGCCAGAGCTGAAACTTTGTCCTGAGAGAGTATCATCCGGAGTTGAGACCTTCATCTTTCTAACCTGTGAAGTGGGAGAGACATTAGGCAAGACTGAGTATTGAAAGTTGCCCCTATGAATTCCAGACTTTGAGAAGGAGTCAACTTGCAATTCTCGTTTACTGAGATCCCCAAGGATTTTGCTAGCTCTAGGGTGTAATGTAAGGCTGTAACCAGTAGATGCTTGGTGGGGACTGTAAGGAGCCAATCACTTAACTATGGAAACACTCGGAATCCTTGCAGTCTCAAGTGAGCTGTTACCACTGCCATGCATTTGGTGAACACTCTGGGGTCCGTAAAGAGACCAAAGGGCAGTGCTCGGAACTAGTAGTGATTGGCTCCCAGCTGAAAGCGGAGGAATCTTCTGGAGCGTTTGTCCATTTTTATGTGGTAATACGCATCCTGAAGATCTATCAAGCACATCCAATAGTCTTTCTCTAGAAATGGTAGGATAGACTGAACTGTGACTATACGGAATTTTGTTTGTCTGACAAATTTGTTTAGGATGCTGAGGTCCAGGATTGGCCTTCAGTCTCCTGTCTTTTTTGGCACTAAAAAAAAATCTTGAGTAAAACTCGGATCCTATGTGGTCTGGTAGGACTGCTTGGATGACTATTTTTAGAAGCAGCTTTTGTATTTCTTCACATGCTGCTTCCCTTTGACTGGGTGGAATATCGGGAATATGCTTTAGCGGTCTTGGGTAAAGACTGAAGGATACGTGACAGCCTCTGGTAATTATAGTCTGCACCCAAAAATCTGTGGTTATTGTTTGCCAGGCAAGGTGGTGCAGAGAGAATCATCCCCAGACTGCTTCCAGAGGTAAGCAATAGGGCTGCTTTTCAGGAGTGCTGATAGGGCTGTCCAGGGAAAGAATCTCTGGATCCCTCATTATGCAGACCCCCTCTGCCTCTGTAGGGGCATCTACCAGAAGAGTTCCCCCCTCTGCCCCAGAGAGTAAACTCGCCACGTGTGTCACGAAAAGGACCTGGAATTTCTTGTACCACATCTTTCCACTCCTCGGACTCCTACAGTAGGATCATTGGGGAGGGGGTGGAAAAACGTACACCCACAGCAGACAGGGTCTTACCATCCTTTTCACACTTGACTAAAGTGTCTTTTACCTTTGGGCCAAAAAGAGAAGTGGCCTCCATGGAAGTATTGAGAAAGGAAGACTTAAAAGGGTCCGCAAAATCACATAGGCACATCCAGGCGTGACGTTTCATGACAATGTCTGCACCCGCCGCTCTAGCCGCCCCTTCAGCAATATGAGAAATCAACTGCATAGAGTGTTAGATATGGATTCCAGGGTGGCAAGCTGTGAGGCAACTTTGTCTCGTACCTAATCAGAAACTGCTCCTGCTAAGGTTCCCAAGAGTTCTGAGATTAGGTCTCTTTGGAGCCGGGTAAAATATGCCAAGTAATTCAAGGACCGAATAGCAAAGGTCAATGAAGAATACACCCACTTCCCTAACCTGTCTATTGCCCGAGACTCCTTGTTTGGGGGATGGACCATAGCATCTACATGTAGGCCTTTGGACCCATGTGGGCTGTCTTCTGGTGGAGAAAGAATTTTGTCTGGCTTCTGGGGGATAGGTTCAACGGTGTCAAGATTTCTCCAAGTGTGCTGCACGATGAGTTGAACCAGGTCATCTGCAGGCGGGGTCACCCAAGAAGTACAGAGCTGAGCAAGGAAAGCCTGCAAGAATAGACTCTTCAGAGGAAGGGTTGGTGGGCTTCCAGTCTCCATGCTGCTTTAAAATTTTCAGTACGTCTCCAAAGAAGACATCCTCAGGGGGCAACTGTGGGGACCCTTCCCCATCATCGTAGTCTGCATCTTCAGTAAGGGATTCCTTGGGGGAATCCACATGCTTCCTCTTGTACAATCTCTTACGTGGAACTTCCTCAGTGGGGATCTCTGAAGAGTGGGTACCTTGTGGACGGATATGTTCAGGTTTCCATGCTCGACGTCCCAGAATAGTGGACTGTGTCAACTGCGGTTCAGAGAACAGATATATATGGGTCTCCGGCGCCGAAGGAACCACCTGTGAGCCTGCAGAGGCACGTGCCCTCTCCATCACCTGGAAAGCGGCCCCACCTGAAGAAGGGTGGGAGCTCAGAACCAAGAAAGACAACATGGGGACTGGGGTCACACCCTGCTCTGACGAGCCCACCCCCAAGGAAGGAGCCACAAGAGGACTCGGTGCCTCCAAGACAACCAGAACCCTAGTAGACAGCTCTGTAGAAAAAAAATAGGTACCGTACTAGGGGTCATGGTGCCGACAGCCCAGTTGCGATCCAGAGGATGGCTCAGCTCTGAGTGAGTCAATGGCTATAGGGTAGGCTCCGGAGCCATGGTAAGATCTACCAATGGAACAGAAAAAGCTGGTGCCGGAATAGGCGTCTGTGTTGAGGGCTCCGACAACTCTGAAAAAGACAAAGGAGGAATATATGTCAGAGTCTGTGGTGAAAATTCCTCAGCTCCGGGTGGGAGGGAGAATTTGGAAGGAGTTGGAATTCCTATGGCTGCTAATAGCTGATCCACAAGTCTCACTATGTTGAATTCCGAAAGGCTCCCGGAGGAGCGGGTTGACATCTCCGACAGAGAATCAAGGCGTTCTAGAAAGGGACTGCATTGTTGTCCAAAAAAGGGATCTGTCAACAGGGAGTATCTGGTCCGATGCAAAATTTCACCTTTTGGCACTGTGGTCAAAGGACCAGTATGTTGTATGCGGGGGTTGTGATTGGAGTGGGGAAAACTATTTTTGGTGCCAAAAGGGGCATTGGTATTGTAGCAGTAGTTTGAACCATGGAAGGTGATGTTTTGGGTGGTTCCGTAGTCACAAGCGGTACCGTACTAGGTGCTTGAGGCACTGGTGCCAAGGACTGTACTGTAGTTAGTGGTTGAGGTCCTGGTATCGAGGACGGCACCATAGAAGGGGTTTGAGGTCCCGGTGCCGAGGTCGCTGGTGTCAATTTAGGGAGTTTTGTTTTCGGTTCTGTAGATTTAGCAGATTTTGAGTCACTAAAATGAGGAGATGAAGGTATAGACTGGCTATTCTTTTATGTTCCTTTTTAGCCTCCGTCTCAGATATAGTCTACGAGTTTTTAGGAGACCTTAAATATCAATTTATTTTTTCTGTCAAGGTGCGGGTGCTAAAGCGTTTACATATGTCTCATGGGGGTTATACTTTTAGATGCGGTACCCTGAGACAGTAATCGCAAGACAAATGACAGTCAGAATTCGGCATTTTTCTGTTACACTGATAACACTGCTTAAAACCTATCCCTCCCTTTTTTTCTTATTTATTTTTTTTATTATCAGCCATCATTAAATAATCAAAAATCTGACAACAATCAGCAAAAATACACACACAGTGAAGAAAGAACAATGGCAAGAAAAAAATACCCAATGGGTAAAGAAAGGGAGGGGGGAGGGAATATCAGCAATGGTATTGAAAGTTACCTCAGAGGTAAAGGAAGGCCTGTACCAGCAATGGTACAAAGAATACCATAAAAGAAACTGGTAAAGAAAAGAGGAAAGTACTTCCAACAGGTAAGCAAAGTCGAAACGACTACTAGTGAATCAAAAATATCACAAGGAGATCGAAGAAAAACTTCAACGAAGTATATATTTAATGACTTAGCTTGAGAGCTAGCTTGACACGTCTTGACAGCATATGCGCCAAACGTGATCTGATGTGCTAGAGGGACACTATGGGAAAGCTTAGCTATAGAGTTTTTTTGGCTGGCGAGAGCTTGTTATAATGGCCGACTTGGTTCCGAAGATGGAACAGATACTAAGGAATAAATGAAGATTTACAACATCAGATCAAACATATGTCAACACTGTTACAAGCAGAAAGTCCCATAGCAATTACTATAAACACCAACAAATAAAATATTTTTAAACAGAAAGAGAATAATAAATCTAACAGAATGAGAGAAAAAGGGGTCCCCGAATGGGTCTTATCTAAGCATTAAGCTGATGAGCATTTATTTCTTATGGTAGTTATAGGCTTCCATCTCAAGATATGCTCAGCCAATCACAGAAAAGTACAGTTGTGTACCTACCATAAATGTAGATGTTAGAGTGCATTCACTTTTGCAGTCATTACAATTGGGTTATCCTGCTGGCAGGCTACCCGCAGTCGGCCCGAGTTCCAAAGTCTAGGTCCGGCGTCGGTTGCTGTCACCTCCTACCTGACGTCAGTGCTCCAGGGGTATAAAAGATGCAGTCGACGCCATTTTCTTCAGTTTTTCTTGCCCCAGATGTCAGGTGCCCCTAAAATGGTCGGCTAAATTATGCCAATAAGCATGCATACACAAAAAACAACTTTTCCTTCATCTACAAGCAAATACACCACATAGGTTGTATAGAATAGAGAAGTACAGATAAGTCCCAGCAAGGAAAAGGGGGATGGTGGGAGGGTTACCTGGAGTGCAACAGTGAATACACTCAAACATCTACATTGATGGTAGGTACACAACTGTACTATGTTCATCGTGTTTCACTGTTGCAGTCATTACAATTGGGTTGAATCCCAAAGATAAGGTTGGGAGGCTGGAGCTAAATAGGATTAGGAGAGGCTATCAGGCCCTGCAGAACTGCAGTGGCAAAGCCTGCCCTGGATTTAGAGCAGAGAGGTAAGTGATAGTACTTCGTAAAAGTATGCACTGAACTCCAAGCTGCAGCCTCTAAGATGTCTTTGGTTGGTACTCCTCTGAGGAAGGCTGCTGAAGTGGCTGCTGCTCTGGTTGAATGTGGCCTAATGTCCTTAGGCACTGATTTGCCATGCTGTGAATAGCAGAAACGAATGCAGTGGCCTATCCACTTTGAAATAGTCTGTTTGGAGATAGGCTTTCCTTGTGATCATGCAGCATATGCCACCAGAAGTTGCTCAGTCTTTTTGAAAGCTTTGGTTCTGTTCAAGTAGAAGCGTAGCTGCCTGTGAATGTCCAAAGAATGCAGGAGTCTCTCACCCTTATTCTGTGGGTTTGGGTAAAAGGTAGGCAAATGAATTGTTTGGTTAAGGGCCACACTGGACACTACCTTAGGCATAAATGTAGGGTTTGTCCTTAGAGAAACCCTGTCAGGATGGAAAATGATAAAAGGTTCCACAGTCATAAGTGCCTGTAACTCTGAGACTCGTCTAGTGGAGGTTATTGCTAGAAGGAGAGCTGTTTTCCAGGATAAGAATTTTATATCAGCTACAGAGGCTGGCTCAAACGGAGGCAGTGTGAGTTTTTCCAAGACAGAGTTGAGGTCCCATGCAGGTATTGGTGCTCTCCTTGGAGGTCTTATGTTTTTGGCCCCTCTGAGGTACTGCCTTAGTAATGGATGAGAAAAAATAGGTGGTTCTGTATTGTAATGAGCTGAAATGGCAGAGGCATGAATTCTAATTGATGAAAAGGAAAGGCCTTCATCCAGCATCTCGGTTAAGTATTGCAAAATCTGAGGAATATTTGGAACAGTCGTGTCAATACCTTGTGCCTGGTTCCAAGCACAGAATCTCTTCCATTTTTCTGCATAAGGGATTTTCTGGTGCTAGGCCTCCTGGCCTCCAAAATAACATCCATCACTGCTTTAGAGAGAGGTGTGCCTTGAATGGCTACATTATCCGCCATGCTGCCAGGTTTAAGGTCCTGAGTTGGCTGTGCAGTATCTGACTGTCTTGTTGGGTCAGTAAGTGAGGAATTTGAGGTAATGTCCAAGCTGGGCATTGAGACAAGCTCTTTAGGACTGGCTACCAGTGCTGGCGGGGCCAGTCTGGGGCAATCAGTATAATTTTTGGCTTTTCTTGTCGAACCTTGAGGAGTACCTTGGGGAGGAAAGGCAGAGGCGGAAAGGCATATACTGTTACGTTTTTCCAGCTGAAAGATGCAGCATCCACTTTCCATGCTTGCTTGTGAGCAGTCCTTGTGCAGAATCTCTGTAGTTGGCAGTTGTGAGGAGAGGCAAATAGATCTATGTCCGGGCATCCCCAGTTCCTTGTTATCATACTGAAGACTTGTGGATCCAATTTCCACTTGTGGGGATCCATTAGGTTTCTGCTTATTTCGTCTGCCAGAGTATTTATCCTTCCTGGCAGGAATTGTGCTTGCAGATGTACTTGGTAAATCAGTGCTATGTCCCACAAGTTCATGGCTAGTCTGCAGAGGGGGTAGGAATGCGTGCCCCCCTGTTTGTTTATGTACCACATGACTGTTGTACTGTCCGTCTTTATCAGTAGTTGTCCTGGATGAAGTTGATCCTTGAAGGCTGTCAGGACATTCTTGGGAACTGCCAGGTTCAAGAGAGAAAGGTCTAAAATTGGTCTTAGATCCCCTGTCTTTTTTGTCACTAAAAAGAACCTGGAGTAGAACCCTGATCCAATCTGGTCTGGGGGGACGGGCTGGATGGCTCTTTTCTTTAGCAGATGGCCAATTTCTGCCAAAGCGGCCTCCCGTTGACCGGGTGGAACGTCGGGGAGGGACTTCAATTTTGGCAAGTGACGAAAGGGGATACGGTATCCTCTGGATATGATCTGGAGAACCCAGCGGTCTGATGTTATGGACTCCCATGCCGCTAGGTGCTCCAGCGTCCCCGACTGCCTCCAGAGTGGAGCAGCCGGGCAACCCCTCAGGGTTGCTGCGGGCCGTTCAGAGAAGGGTTCTCTGGACCCGAAGTTCCTGGGAGCCCCTCTGCCTCTAGGGGGCGTCCTCCTGTCCTCCTCTGCCACGGAAGGACTGGTTGTCCGGAGCAGGCTGGGATTGCTGCGACTTCCGGAACCACATCTTCTTCTGACCCTTTTGGTTCCTAGAATAGGGCCTCTGGGGTGCAGAGAAGCGGATTCCGACGGCAGACAGCGTCTTCCCGTCCTTCTCGTTCTGGGTCAAAGTGTCACGAACAGTTTTGCCAAAGAGGGCAGAACCATCGAAGGGGGCGTTCGCAAATGATGCTTTGAAGGGCTCTGAGAAATCGCAATGACGGAGCCAGGCCTGACGTCTAGTAACTAGACCTGCCCCTGCGGCTCTAGCGGCGCCTTCTGTAGCATGGGAGAGTAGCCGCATAGAGGTATTGGTAACGGACCTGAGTGGCCATGCGGGTGGAGTGCAGCACTTTGTCCTCCTCCGACATGGACTCTGGGGGGGATGCAGCGTATTCTTTAATAAGATCGCGCTGCATCCTAATCACATGTGCCAGATAGTTCAGCGCCCTTACCGAGAAGGTCGCTGAACTAAACATCCGCTTCCCCAAGCGGTCCATCATCCGAGACTCCTTGCTCGGGGGATGGACTGAGGGACTCTCCTGAGCAAGTTCCCTCTTGGTGGCCACCGCCATCAACATGGCATCTACCGGAGACCCCTTACTCCAATGGGCACGGTCAGCCGGGGGACTGAGGATCTGGTCGGGCCTTTTAGGGATTGGCTCCACGGTGTCCGGTTCCTTCCACGCCCTGGTGGTAATGAGGTCCACCAGGGGGTCGGCAGGAGGGGACACCCAAGAGGTAAACGGGCCCGCTTCAAATGCCTCCAAGAACACGGACTCGTCCGAGGAAGACTTGGGGGCAGACCACCCCCCCCCCCTTATGCGGAGCATTTCCATGATGTCTCCAAATGAGACATCCTCGGGGGGTGACCGTGGGGAGCCTTCCCCTTCCTCCAAATCCGTGTCTTCCATGAGAGACTTGGGGGAGTCAATGTGCCTCCTTTTGCGTATGCTTGCGAGGAACATCCTCTGGGGGCTGTCAGAGGACTCCTGCAAACAGTAACCTGTTCCAGGGAACAGCTTGGGGCACAGGAGCGGGCTGTCCCAAGGGCGGATGGTGGAAGCCTGACCCAGTGCAGAGGAGCGGGACAGAGCGAAACAAGTGCGGGGTCCAGAGACCCTCAACAGGGCCCTCTCCACTACATCAAAAGCGAAGGGAGCCGACCTCGACCAAAGGATCCGACAATGGCTCCCCTCGGATCCGAGTGGATCGGAGCCGGCGCCGGCGCTGGATCCGCAGGGACAGTGCGCTCCGACACAGGCGGTGCGAAGGAGCACTGATCCCCGGATCCGAGGTCGGATCCGATGCACTCGAGGCAGGGTCGGATCAAAGTACCAAGTACTATCGGCGCCGACCCACCCCGGCTCGGCTGCTCGGCTCCAACTGCTCCGAACCGGGTGGCGGGTGGAGAAGGAGCAATTGGCGAAAAGGGGTCGAGCTCCCCAGAGGGAGGCAAACACTCCCATCTGCATCTGGGCCTGGATGAACCTTCTCATCATCCGGTCCAGATCAGCGTCGACAGGCTATAAGTTGATCTCGACGAGGCTACCGAGGTAGGCCTTGAGTGCCTCCTCGATAGCCTCGGCGGAGATCGGGTCTCCTCCTCCTCAGGTCCCGGTGAAAACACGCTGGAGACCGGGCCGAGGAGGAGAGCCAGCAGACAAGGAGGCCGGGGAGAAGCCGCTTGGCTGGCGGGGCGAAACAGAGGTCTCGGCCGCCGCTTATGGTGCTTCTCCCTCCGGTCCTTTTTCTAGCTTCCCTCTCCTCCGAACCACTACAGGGAGGTTGAGTCCCAGGAGGAGGAGGGAGGGAGCGGAGAGGGACAACCGTGGTAGCAGTTACCCGAAGGAAGCGGAGGCGGAGCGAGTCCGGCGGCAAAAGACCCGCCAAGACAAGCTTGGACCTCCGCTCCTTCAATGCCCTGGGGTTGAACCCTGCACAAATGGAACATCCAGATGTGAGGTGTTCAACCCCCAGGCATCTAACACACCGAGTGTGGCCATCAGCTGGGGAAAGCTTATGGCCACACTCGGAGCACTTTGAAAATACAGCTTTGGGCTGCTCAGACATCCCAAAAGCAAACAAACAAGGTTACTAAAACTAGTAAAAGTAAAGTAACAAAGCCACTCACAGGCCCAAACACACACTACGCTACCAGTGAGGGGAGGGATAGTAAAAATAAATTTTAAACACTAAAAGTATAATAATATAAGAGGGAAACCTACACTTTTCACACAACTTTTACAAAAAACTTTCAAAATTAAGCACTTTAAGACTAGAAATTTCACTTAGCTGGAGAGCTGGAAAAACACAATCTGGTCACCATGCGCGGCAAACGAGATCTGAGGTCATGAGGGTAGAGCAGGGCATTATGGGTGAGGGGAGGAGCTGAGAGCTTGGATCCATAGCTGGTAAACCATGCCGGTTCGGATCCGATATCGGATCCATAACCCACAGGTTGCAGACAAATGAATCTCCTACTTCAGATTTATTGTTTCCAGGCTGTGGCAATGTTGAGTCCAATTAGATACCATTGAAGTTTCCTCATATGCAGTCTTGCATATGGAATTAGCAGTATGCAGGATGCCATGAAGCCCAAAGCCTGAAGAATTTTTCTTGCAGATAACTGGGTCTTCACTGCCAACATTCTGAAATAAGTAGTCAGTTGTCTGTGTTTGTCTGGCGTGAGATAAGCCATCTGGTCAGTTGTATTTAAGCTTGCACCCAGGAATATTATCTCGAGAGGGTATGAGTTTTGATTTCTTTTCATTTACTGTGTACCCTAGACCTACTAGTAATCTTTTTACAAACGCCAGATGCTGTAGTAGAATGTCCTTGTTCTCTGCTTGAATAAGGCAGTCGTCCAAGTAAGGATATATTTGTATTCCTCTTTGTCTGCAAAATGCAATTACTGGTGCCAGGCATTTTGTGAAGACCCTGGGCACAGTAGATAAGCCAAAGGGCAGTGTAGAGAATTGGTAGTGCATTGAGCCAGCTATAAATCTGACGTATCTTCTGCATGATTGTCTGATTGGGACATGCAGGTATGCCTCTTTTAGGTCTAAAGTCACAAGTCAAGCCTTCTTGCCCAGCATGGGCAGAAGCTGCTGCAGAGTTAACATTTTGAATTTTGGAATATCCAGGAATGTGTTTAGGATAGACAGGTCCAGTATTGGTCTCCAGGCTTTGTCCTTTCTGGGTACCAAGAATAGCCTTGAGTAAAATCCTTGTCCCTGCTCTTGCTGAATGGCTCTCATGTCCATGAGGGATGAAATTTGCTTTTGTGCCTCTGCCCATTGATTGCGTGGCAGGTCTGGCATACCGTTTGGCCTTGGCAGGGTGTGAAAGTGGAACCTGTAGCCTTGAGATACGATATTTAAGACCCATTTGTCCTGGGGGATCATATGCCAATTTTGTGAAAAAAGTGCTATTCCCCCCCCCCAAAGGAGCTGCCAGAAGATAAGTGCTTGGTGCTGGCAGGGGAAAGTCACTGAGACGGTTTCCTGTATGGCTGTGATTTTTCCTCTCCGCTTTTGGAGGTAGAAGCACCCCATTGTTTAGACCTGTATGAGCCTTGGTGCTGTGATCTGCCTCTGGGGAGTCTGTATCTGCCTCTTTGAGGCCTGTCTGACACTGGAAAGGACCAATTCTTTGTAGGCCAGTTCCTGCTAAATATGGGAGGCTGTACCTGCAAAAAATCCTTCACTGTTTGCATAGATTTAGCTTTGTCCTCCATTTTCCTTAACACTTCTGCTTTAAGACCAAACAAGGTATCATGTTGTAATGGAGCATCTAAGAGTTTTGCTTTAACATGATCAGGCAGATTCTGTTCTTTTAACCAAGCATGCCTCCTAATGACAGAACCTGTAACTGCGGCCCTGCAGGAGGCCTCTAGAGAATCAAAAACGCATTGCAAAGTATGCTTTCCCACTTGTTCAAGCTGCATGCAATAAATCCTGCATTTCTTTGTTTTCTGCACATTCTGAATTTGTCAACATTTTCTGTTTAAGCAGTGACACAAGATATTGCTGATATTTAAGTATATGAAACTAACAATTTAAAACTCTTACAGCCAAGACAGGAGAAGTATAAATCTGTATCCCCCATCTGTCCAGGGCCCTTTAATCCCTATCAGAGGGGATAGGGTTTTTTGCAGTGGAAGCCTTGACTCCCTTGGGACTCTGAGAAACAGTTTCTGGGTCAGCAGCAGGGTTTTTGTAGGGTCAGCAGCAGGGTTTTTGTAAAGAAATGTATGTGAATCAGGAACCCTGTAGTATCTGTCTGGCTTAACAGGAGCTGGTGGTAAAGAGTCAGGAGACAGACCGGACTCTGAAAATACATCATCTACAATGTCTAAAACAGGAGGAATAGCAAGGGGCCTGTGCTGAGGTAATAAAAGGAAGTCTCTGAGCCTTTTCTTGGATTCTGAGTAATCTTGGCTCTCCCAGTGGAAATGCTCCCTCATAGTATGCAGGGTCTCCCCAAAAGAATAATCCTCAGGAGGAGAGGCTGAAGGGATAGATTCTTCAGCATCAGAATCCTCATAGGGAGGAAGGGAATATTCCTGTTCAGAAGAAGAATCAGAGAAAGTGGAAACCTGATCTGAAGATTCATATTCTATCTCTTGCCTAGGCCTCATCAGAAGGGGGATGGGAACCCTTGATCAAAGTAATTAGGTCTTCGGCCATTTTAAGCATCTGTTTTTTAGGCATGGAGGCCTGTCCAGGAGAATGATGTACTTGTTTCTTTGTCTTTAGAACTGCTTTAGTCTTCGCCTATGAAGCTGAAGTTGGTTTTACATATAACTGTGTAGGCCCTGAAAACACCCTCAGAAGCCGATGCCTGCTCAGCGGCTCCGAACCCATCTGAGGGAATAGTTTCTGAGTGTCCAATACCTTGAGTTTCCAGCGGCCTAGTCTGCTCCACGTGGGAGTCGGAAGCGGCCTGTGGTAGCGGGCGTCAGGGGCTGCGAAAGCACCTCACTGAGAATCAGCGAACCGGTGACAGGCCTAACAGAAGCCTCGTCATCAGTTTTAGACCTCGGATGCTTGTCCTTTTCTTTTTCTTTGCGCTTTTTATAAACTCCGGTCATCGGCTGTTCTGACGGCATTATATGATTGAATCTTCTGCCAAAATAATAAAATGCAAAATCGTACCGAAGCTTAATAGTGCGTTGGTTAAATCTAGCACAAAACCGACCACTAGCAACGTCGTGGTCAGGGCCTAGGCAAGGAATACAGTAAGAATGAAAATCTTTATGAGGCATTTCCTTCCCACAAGAAATAACTTTCTGACATCGGCCTGGAGCAAGAAAAAAGCTTCCCCAACGGGGTACTTAGATTTAATGAAGACTTCGGATCTGAAATTCAAATTTGAAAATCTCACGAGTCGGCCGACCGGCACTTGTGAACTGCTTTTGCTTTGGGCACCGCGCGGCAAGAAAGACCGAAGAAAATGGCACTGACTGCATCTTTTATACCCCTGGCACACTGACGTCAGGGAGGAGGCGACCGCAACCGACGCCGGACCTAGACTTTGGTACTCGGGCAGACTGCGGGTAGCCTGCCAGCAGGATAACCCAACTGTACTGACTGCAACAGTGAAACATGATGAACATCAGAGAGGGAGAGGAGTCTGAGCTTTTGAGAGATGGGCGGAACTGTGTTACCTTGGCAGATAACCCTAAATGCCACTAAGGCAGTAGGAATGACGAACATCAACCAAAATAATCCTTTTTAAGATTCTGTTCAGACAACTGTGAAGTCAGCGGGACTAGTGAAACAAGTGTTATTGATGAAGCGTAGGTCTCTGCAATTCATAATTATATTAAAGTTTCAACTAAGTGAAGAGGCAGAAGAAGCGCAGTCATTATGGCGGAAAGTCCTTAGAAGACCTGGAGGAAGAAAACTCCATTACCACAACAGATAAATCTGCTGCCAGTAACCAAAAGAAAGAGAATGTACTTAAGTCGTCTGGATAAGAAGGCCCTTGCCAGTGATCTTAGTAAAAGTAGCAGCCAGCCAAGACCAGAAAAAAGCAATCTGAAAGCTATTTAAGAACTACAAGATGTAAATCCATTACTAAGAAATCTTGGATGCTTCCTTCGTCAATGACTCTAGGCTTTTGGAGGATGATACTTGAGCACTGTCGGGTTGATAGGTGACCATTCCCTTTCTTAATACATTTTTTTGTGCTCATTCACAACAACAAAATATAGGTAAGGATTTTTAGACTACAGAGCATTCCGTAACATTCTGAAGACCTTGTTTATGAAAATTATTCACACTGAATTTTAGGCAAAACTCTCAGGTGGAGATGTGATGACCCCAGGACCCAAAGCTAAGTTTGAACTTGACTACAAGGAGGACTGAGATGAAAAAAAAAAAAAAGAAGTTATGTACTCAACATAACATTCCATCTAAGTTTTTGCTCTTCATTTGTCTTCAACCTGCGGACTACCGGATCCAGCACGGATCCGACTCAGCCGCATTATCCAGCATCTGATCCGAGCTCCAAGCTCCTCCCCTACCCATAATATAACTGTCTCTTTCCTCCCTTCAGATCAAGTTTGCTGCCTAACTTAGCATCCCAATCCGACCTAACACCTTGTCCCATGCTAAATATCTCCATAAGCAAGAAAAAGAGGCACCTTTGTAGTGACCACATCCTTTACTAGCCAGACCACGACACAATCAGTGCAAAGCAGGGGAAAGGAAGGATGGACGGTGGAAGACAAATGAAGAGAAACAACTCAGATGGAATGTTATGGTGAGTACATAACTTCATCTGAAGTTGTTGTCTTCATTTGGTCTTCAACCTGTGGGATAGAGTCCCCAGCTACTAAACACTTGGGAGGCCCTCATGGAAGGATATTCTGGAGCACGGCGGAGCCAAAGGAAGCCCTGTTCCTGGATATGATGTCCAACTTATAATGCGAGATGAAGGTATGTGAAGAAGCCCAAGTAGCTGCAAAGCAAATGTCGTCATCTAACGATACTCTGGATCAAAAGGCCCCTGAATTAGCCACAGATCTAGTAGAATGCACTTTCTCATATCCTAGTGGGGTTAAACCCCTAGTAGAACACGCCAAGGTAATACACTGGGAAATCCAATGGACAATGGTGACCTTGGATACTGATTTCCCTATAAAGGGTTTAAGAGTAGGAAATGAAGAGTTGGTCAGACTTGCGAAAGGATTTAGTGCTGTGCATGTAAAAATGTAACTGTCTATGCACATCCAACAAGCGCAATTTGTATTCTCCCTTATTTTGAAAATTTGGGAAGACCGGAACATTAATCACCTGATTAATATTGGACTCAGAAGCTAAGAAAGGATGGATTAGTACGCAAAATGCAAAGACACCCTGTCCTTTGAAAGATCAAATAAGGGGACTTGACCGACAATGCTTGAAGCTGCGAAAACCCTCCTGGCAGATTAATAGCAACCAAGAAAGCCATCTTCCAGGACAAAAATTGCAAATCCACAGAGGCTAAAGGCGCAAAGGTGGACAATACTAGAGCTTGCAGAATGTAAGATCCCAAGGAAGCATAGGGTACTTGACCAGTGGCCGAAGTAGAACGGTACCTTTTAGGCTTTGCAAAGCTTAGAGTATGCTAAAAGGAAGACATGTTATCACCTACGTGGAAGTTTGAAATCGCTGCTAGTTGGACCTTGACCACAGAAAACCTGGCACCTTGCTGAAAAATGCCTGCCAAGAATTCTAAAACTGCAGAAACCGGGGCAGTGAAAGGATCTAGGGCATGCTGCTAAGCCCAGATCGAAAAACATCTCCATTTGCTGGAGTGCATCTTTCTGGTGGAAGACTTATGAGGCGCAACCAGAATCCTTTTGACTGGTGAAGATAACCCAGGAGTCCTGACTATCATGGGAACTGGATCAGCCAAGCAGTGCGCTTCAGACTGACCAGGTATGGATGGGGAAACCCCTGAAGGATGAGAAATAAGATCCAGAATCGGATCCAACATCCATGGTGGAGTCACCAGATGAGACGACAAAGAGGGGAACCAGACTGGACAAGGCCAGAATGGGGCAATGAGGACGACTAAGCTCCCCAGCCTGAGAGCTTTCTGAAGAAATTTGGGTATCAAGAGAAGAGGAGGATAAGCATACAGAAGACCAGAGGACCAAGCATGAATCAGAGAGTCTCTGGTGGCTTCCCCAGTGGGGGGGTTCAGAGCGAAAACTCACTGCATTTCATGTTGGAAGGAGAGGCAAAGAGATCACAGCAAGGCTGATCCCACCTGAGAAAGATCTGTTTCGCTACTGAAGGATACAGAGACCACTCGTAAGGCATCAGACTAGACCTGCTGAGACTGTCTGCTAGAATGCTGGACTTCCCCAGAATGTGCATTACCACCAGAAAACGGCTTGTGGCAATCGCTCACTCCCACACTCTCATGGCTTCGCGACATAGGTGATAAGACCTGGTTCCCCCTGTTTGTTGATGTACCAGACCACAGACATATTGGCCACCTGGATTGCAATCATCCCCAGGGGAAGATGGGCATGGAGAGTGTGCAACACTAGAAACACCTCCCTCACCTCCAAGATGCTGATATGCAAATGAGTCTCAGAGGGACCATGTGCCTTGGATCGTCCTCTTCGAACAGTACCCCCCCCAGTAGGGAATGTCCGTGGTCACCGTGGCCAAGGGGGAAGGTGGAAGAAAGGGATGACCCCGGAGGAGATCTGGGGAACAAATCCACCACAGAAGAGTGTCCCTGCACACCAGAGAGATCCGAACAGGGTCAAGACAATGGAAGATCTAACATGGACAACTGAACCGCAAGGGTCCACTGAAGTACCCACATGTGGAACCGAGCCATGGGTAAAAGAGTGATCGTGGCTGCCGTGGATCCTAACGCCCTTAATACTATTCCTGCGGTCAGTGACTGAACTTGAAGAATATCGAGGACACGTAGCGTCAGAGATTGGATCCTCTCTGAGATTAGAAAAACCTTGGTTTGAATCTTGTCCAACCAAGCCCCAATGAAACCTAACACCAGAGCCAGAGCCAGTGATGATTTGCTGAGATTGATGGTTATGTCTTGTTGTTAGGCTAAGTGAAGTAGGGAATCTCTCATTTGGCAGAGCTGATGCCTGGGGGGTCAAGGAGCCACTCGTCCAAGTAGGAGAAGACCTGGAATCCCTGTAGTCTCAGGTGAACCGCTACCACTGCCATCACTTTGGTAAACATCCTGGGGGCTGTGGTGAGACTGGTAATGACTGGCTCCCAGCTGGAAGCAGAGAAACCTCAGAGAATGACTGTCCATTTTGATGTGGTAGTATGCATCCTGGAGATTAATCGAGCACATCCAAACTGCTCTCCTGCAGAAAGGGCAGGATAGATTGAAAAGTGACCATCCGAAATTTTGTCCTGGCAACTGACAGGTTCAAGATGGAAAGATACAGAATGGATCTTAAGCACTCGGTCTTCTTTGGCACCAAAAAGAATGTGGAATAAGTGCCTAATCTGATCTGGTCTGGGGGGACGGGTTGGATAACACGTTTCCCTAGCAGCTTTGCAATTTCCAGTGCTGCTTCCTCCCTTTGCACTGGTAGAATGTCTGGAAGGTGTCTGAATGGAAGATGTGACTGATTGAAGGGGATTAAATTGCCTCTGGATATAACACCGAACGATCATCCGTGACAGACTCCCAGGCCGTTGAGATATTGAGAGACGACCTGACTGCCTCCAGAACCAAGCAGCCAGGCAACCCTTCAGGGTTGCTGCGCTGGTCTGTCTGAGAAAGGCTCTTGAGACCCCTGATTCCTCGGACCTCCTCTGCCTCTGGGGCGGAGTCTATCAAATCCCCCTCTGCCTCTGGGGGAAGGAGAGTCCCGAGGGTCCTGAGGGTAGCATTGAGATTTCCGGAACCACATCTTCTTGGCCCCCCTCTAATTCTTTGAAAAGGATCGTTGAGGGGGCCAAAAAGCAGATCTTGACAGCAGACAGAGCCTTCTCGTCTTTCTCACTCTGGACTAGAGTGTCACGTTCCGACTTTCCAAAAAGGGTGGAACCGCCGTACGGGACATTATTATACAACACCTTAAAGGGCTCCGAGAAGGCACAAAGCTGGAGCCAAGCATGACGCCTGTAACGGCAGCTCTAGCAGTGCCCTCGGTTGCATGGGAGAGGAGATGCATAGAGATATTCGCAATAGATGTGAGGGTGGCCATTTGGGAGGAGAAAACTTTCTTATCCTCTGCCAACATGGACCCAAGGGTAGACTCGGCGACCTCTTTGACCAGATCACACTGAAGCCTAATCATGTGTGCCATGTAATTCAGCTCACGCACCAAACATGTCGCTGAAGTGTACACCCACTTCCCAGAACGGTCCATAGCCCTGGACTCTCAGTCAAGTGGATGAACCTTGGAGCTCTCCTGTGCGAGCTCCTTCTTAGTGGCCAATGCCATCACCAGGGCATCAACCGAGGATCCCTTGGTCCAGTGGGTTCCAAAGGGCACTTACGATCTTGTCCAGGCGTTGGGGATGGGCTCCACTGTGTCGGGTTCCTTCCATGCCAGAGATGTAATAAGATCCACTAGTGGATCTGCAGGAGGGGATACCCAGGAAGTAGAGGGTCATATGCCAAATGCCTCCAGGAACACCGATACATCTGAGTTTTGGCAGACCCCACCCCCCCCTCCCGCCGGTGGAGGATTTCCATGATGTCTCCAAAGGAGACATCCTCGGGAGTGACTGGGGGGAACCTTAGTGTCTTCCGAAAGGGACTCCGGAGGGGAGACCAAGTGCCTCCTTTTGCACGTACTTTTGCAAGGCACCTCCTCAGTGGGGGTCTCTGGGGAGGACTCGCCAATGAGTCGTGTTCCCAAGCAAGAGCTCCCTGGGACAAAAAGACGTTAGGCTGCCCCTGAGGTGGCAGGATGGACAGATTCGCACCAGAAACAGAGGGAGCAGAGGGGGACTCTGATCTTATCAAAGGTCTCGAAGGGACTGAAAAGACCATCTCCACCACATTGAATGCCGAAGAGGAACGGCCCTCCTTAGAAGGGACTATCGAAGGAGTCATAACCCTCTAACTCAACGGGGGAGCCAGAGTCGAACCTCAAAGATCTCAAGAGGAAGGCTCTGCTCCGACAAACTCTGAGCCTAAACCACCCCCTCGGATCCGGCGCTGAGGCTACGGCTTCGAGAGCCGGACGGATCAGAACTCATTGGATCTGACCTGCTCAAAGCCATGGCCAGCATTGAGGTACAAGGTACCATCAGCACCAACCCCTCGACACCAAGTGTCCTTGGATCCAAGGGCTCCCAAACTAGGGGTCGGATCGGAGAAGGAGTAATTGGGATGAAGGCATATAGTGCATGCCCCCTACTCCAGAGGGAGGGGGGCAGGCAAGACTCCCATTTGTATTTGGGTGCGGATAAACTTCTTCATCATCCTGTCCACCTCCACTTCAGAGAGGTTGCAGGTTGACCTGGATGATGAGGCCACTGACACCAGTCTAGAGGGACGGCGAGGAGAGACCTGGGTCAGCGACCGGGTCCAATGCTCCTCTGGTTCCGGGGAAAGTGAGGGGAATGGAGCCAGCAACACTCTATCCTCAGAGCCGAGCAGAGCTAAGCTGGAGTACCAGCGGAGGAAGAGCGATCCAGGGGACCGCTTCCTGGGCTTGTCCTTTGGCCTGGCTGACTTGTCCCAGTCCCTGAACCTCTTGACGGGAGGTCATGTCCCAGATGCTGGGGCGAAGATAGAAGAGGAAGCTGGGGTAGAATAGACCTGAGCCCCGTTGGTAGGAGGGGGAAGAAGACCTCGGTGGATCAATTTGATGATTGAACCCCACACAGATGGGGCAGGAGGTCTCAAGTGGGCAGCACCCAGGCATTCCATACACATAGTGTGGCCATCGGCTGGGGAGAGCTCATGGCCACACTCCATGCATTTGCGAAACCCTGACTTTGGGGTCTCAGACATTACCACGTTGAAAGGCCCACATAGCACTCGTACACACACACGCACACATACACATTCAATAGCAAGGAAAAAAAGGAACTTTTTTTTGTTTAAACCGATGGAAATGTGAGAGGGGAGGTAGAAAGATATTATAAGTTAACTGAGAAGGGGGGGGGGATGAAAATATTTACAAAATAGAACACTTACCCTAACAGCAGCTCAGAGCAATGGATCAGGATGCAGACAAGAAGCTCAGCAAATGAGATGTGAAGGGAGAAGGAGACAGGGGCATTATGGAGAGGGAAGGAGCTTGGAGCAGATGCCGTATATGCATCAGAGTCGGATCCGTGGCTGGATCCGGTAACCCACTGGTTGAAGACCAAATGAAAACAACAAATTCAGATATGGTACTATACAGCACAGACTGCATATATTCTTCAGACGGATCTATATCACATAGTCGAAATGTCATAAGTTCGACTATGTAAATACTGAACCCGGAAGTTCGAAATGTCAGAACTTTGAACACTCAGAACAGTGATTTTTCTCCCAGGGGAAAAAAATTGCTGTTCCGGTACAAAACGTAAAAACACATGAACACTTCAGACTGTTACTAATGTGGGGGGCTTCACCCCCACTACTTAAATATACCACCTCCGAGATCGCACCACAGTGGAGGAAATAGCAAAGCCCGGGAAACGGCCCACCAAATTTTTTCCCTGGGAAAAAATTTGGTGTTCCTCAGCTTCGCTATTTTTGCATTTCGAACTTCGAAGTTCGATGTTTTGGCATTCTGCCCCCTTTTGAACCAGCAGCATTTAGCCCTTTGAAGTTTCTATCTTGTAAAACCCTCTTCTTGGTTGCTATAACCTCAGTTAGACAGGTTTCTGAATTACATGCTTTGTCTATTTGCCCGCCGTATCTCATTTTTCACAAAGATAAAGTCTCTCTAAGGACCAATCCGTCTTTCTTGCCAAAGGTTTGTTCAGAGTTTAACTTAAATCAGTCCATTGATCTTCCTGTGTTCTTCTCTAATTATGGCAACAAGACAGAGTACAGATTACACCAATTGGATGTTCACAAACCATTACGTTTTTATTTACACAGGACCAAAGACCTCAGAAAAATCAGACCAATTGTTCACATCCTTTGCTGACAATAAGCAAGTATTCTAAAGTGACTATCAAAATGGCTGTCAGACACAATCACTTATTCATATGGTTTGCGTAAAAAGATGCTTCCAGAAAGACCCAGAGGACATTCAACCAGGGCCTTGGCCACCTCTGCTGCCTTCCAAGCTAAACTGCCTTTAGATTCAGTAGTTAGATGCAGCAGCAACATGGGCAAATCCTCATACCTTTATCTCTCATTACAAAGTGGATGCGGTCTCCCAGAATAGGGCATCCTTTGGTTCCATGGTCCTGAAGAGCTTGTTCCAGTGAGCCACCCGAGAACCAGGTGCTGGGGACGCGATCCCAACCAGCAAAAACGAAGGGAGATGGGACAACATAACATAAAGAAGTTATGTACCTACCACAACGTTCCACGTTTGTTGTCCTTCATCTCATCTTCCTTCTTGAAACCCCCTTCCTGGAGATTCGAGAGGAGTTCTTTATTGGTTACACTGGTTGAGTTTCCTGCTGACATACCAGGTTGGTTAACCATACTTTGTCCTTTCTTCCTACCTTGGTGTAACAGCTTAGTAAAAATTGTTTTATTACTACATATGTCTAGTGTGGGCTATTACAAATGAGATTTGGGTAGCTGCCGCTAGGCATGTTGGGATAAGGGGTAACCTCGAGCCAGTAAAACCTCTTGAGCTGTTGTATATCGGCCAAGTTGGAGCCGAGGATCAGCTCAGAACCCAACCAGCAAGAAGGAAGGCAAGATGGAAGGACAACAAACACAGAAAGTTATGGTAGGTACATAACCACTCATCCCTAGAACATTGATGTGCAAATAGTACTCGTGAGGCTGCCACGTTCCTTTGACAGTCTGTCCCAGATAATGCACCCTCCACCCTATCTGGGAAGCGTCCATGGTCAATGTGGCTACCGGATGCGTGTCTAGAAAGGGTCTGCCCAGAGTCACCTGGGGGGAGACCAGCCACCATAGTGGGTTATTTTGCAAGATTCCATGATCAAGATCATGTGTGACACTGGCAATTTCTGGATAGACCACTGAGCGAAAAGAAGCCACTGCAGAATCAGCATGTGGAAGCGTGCTAAAGGAACTAGCATAATGGCTGCAGCCATTGAGCCCAGTACTTGTAAGACTTGTCTTGCCTGAAATCCCGTCTTGTTTATGAGAAAAGAAACTTGTTGACGAATGGTTGACACCCTGTCTAGAGGCAGTTTTGCTATAATGTGTGTTGTATCGAAGTCTGCCCCTATAAAGGTAATAGACTGACAAGGCAACAAGGCAGATTTTTCATAGTTTATTGTGATGCCTAACTGGGAACAAGTTTGGATTGTGCAGTCCCATGCCTTGATTAGCTGATGCTCGGTGGTAGCAGTGAGGAGCCAGTCATCTAGATATAGAAGCACCTGGAATTCCAGATGCCTCAGGTGAGCCGTGACCACTGCCATACACTTGGTAAACACCCTGGGGGCTGTGGTGAGACCAAAGGGCAGTGCCCTGAATTGATAATGACTGGCTCCCAGCAGGAAGCGTAGGAATCTCCTGGATTGCCTGTCCATTTTTAAATGGTAGTACGCATCCTGGAGATCTATGGAGCACATCCAATTGTCCTGACCCAAAAAGGGAAGAATGGACTGCAGTGTCACCATCCGGAACTTTGTCCTTTTTACCGACTGGTTTAGCTTGCTGAGATCCAAGATTGGTCTCCAGTCCCCTGTCTTTTTTGGAACTAAAAAGAACTTTGAGTAAGTTCCGGATCAGATTTGGTCTGCGGGGACTTCCTGGATGGCTCTTTTTTCTAGCAATCTTTGAACTTCTAGGATTGCATGATCCCGAAGACTGGGTGGAACATCTGGGATGGAACGTTTGTCTTTTGAAGGCGACTGAGAAAAGTGAATTTTGTAACCCCTGGATATTATCGGCAGTACCCATGTTTCTCTCATGATAGATTGCCAGGCTGCTGGATACAGTGATAGTCTGACCCGGACTGCCTCCAGAGGTGGAGAGCTGGGCCTCCCCCTTCAGGAGTGCTGGAAGGGCCTAGCAGAGAAAGTATCTCTGTCGCCCTGCTGTTGCAGACCCCCTCTGCGGCGAGGGCGGCATCTTCCATTGTTGTTTCCCCCTCTGCCCCTGGGTGAAAAGTCACCACCTGTGTTAGACGAAGATCCCTGGGATTTTTGGAACCACATTTTTCACTCTTTTGACCCTCAGGATAGAGTCTCGATGGTGTGGAAAAACTGACCCCTATGGTAGAGAGAGAGTCTTGCCATCCTGTTCACACCTGGTGACAGTTTCTTTTACCTGAGGCCCAAACAAGGACGAGCCATCAAAGGGGGCGTTGGTAAATGAAGACTTAAAGGGTTCCGCAAATTGACAAAGGTGCATCCAGGAGTGTCTGCGTAAAGCTACTCTGGTACCTGCTGCCCTACTCACTCCATCTGCCGCATAAGAAATGAGTCTGATGGAGGAGTTTACCATGGAAGTCAAGGCTGCAAGCTGGGAAGCTGCCCTGTTTGCAACTCCTTCAGCTGTAGGATCTTGCAGAGTATCTTCTAGTTCCTTCAGGAGATCCCTCTGAAGTCGTGTGAAATGTGACAAGTAATTCAGCAATCTGAGAGTAAAAGTCGCTGAAGAAAACATATGCTTCCCATACCCGTCCATTGCACGAGATTCTCTTTTTTGGCAGATGGACAGGTGAAGTTTCCACAAGTTCCTTCTTGGTGGCTGCTGCCACCACCCATGGCATCAACAGGGACTCACTTGGAGAGAGAAGACTTAACTTTTGGAGCTGTAATAAATTTCTCCTCGGAACAGGTTCCATGGTCTCTGGAGCACTCCACGCCTTTCAACTCATTACAGACAAACGTGGGTTGAAAGGTGGAGACACCCAAAAGGTGGAGGGTCGGGAACCAAATGCGTCTAGGTATACGGACTCGTCCTCAGAAAGGGCTAGGGACTTGGAGCCACCCCTCTAAGGATTTCCAAGATGTCTGAAAAAGAGACATCCTCAGAGGGAGACCGTGGGGACCCTTCCGACTCATCCAAGTCTGTATCCGAAGCGATAGACTCAGGGGTGTCTACATGCTTCCTCTTAAATTTCTTCCAAGGGACCTCCTCCGAATGTTCGGGGGAGGTTTTCGAAGATGTGGGATCACACAATGGGGCATCCTGAGGCACAGGTTCCCTACACTTGAAAGGAGAAGGGACAAAGGCAGGCACAGGCACTGAGGGAGAAGGAGTCAGTGGAGCAGTCTCAGGAGACAGCACACATCACCTCAAAGGCACCACGGTCCCGAGTTGAAGGAGCCCCTGGCTCTGAAGAACCCAGAGATCTCCTTTGAACCGGGAGCAAAGGCTCAGAGGCTGATACAGGGAGCAGAGCTCACCTGCACCAAAGCTCCAAGAGAGAGAGCGGGGTCGGACAAGGGTCCGATGCCACTTCCCCTCTCAGAGCCGGTGAGATAGCTTCTGTGGCAAGACCCCTCGACGGACAGACCGAGGAGATCGGAGCAGTTGTCAGAACAGATAAGGGAGAAGAAACCGGAGCCAACGGTTCCACCACCACGACCTTCATGCACTCCAGCTCCGAGATCAACAGAGTTGGAGGAGGAATTGATGGAGAAGCTGGAAGGGCCGAAGGAGCCAAATCCCTACAGGCTGGGCTCGACAGTAATTTAGCAAGTGCCTGTGACTTGAGGATCCTGTTGATCACTCTCTCCACATCGTGATCCAAAAGTCTGGATGTCAGAGAAGAGTGTGAAGAGGACCGGTGACTGCCTCTCCAGGTTGCAGCAGAGGAGGTTGTGGAGTGGAGCATACCTGCTCCAAAGAGGGAGACCTTGATCTCTTATGGATCCGGACCGGCTCCAAGGACACAGATGGAGCCACTGGAGACTTAGCTTTGTCGGAGCCAATGCTGGGGTCCAACAGAGCCAAAGGCTTCTCATTAATTTCTGTCTGTTCTGAGCTCAAAACAGATGGCTTGGAGTGTTTCTCGGACACTTTGGCTGGTTAAGGACCCTGAGACGAGGCATCTTGAGGGTTCTTCACGAGGCCAAGTAAAATAAGCTTACTTTTTCCTTCCTGCAGGACTCTGGAACTGAAAGCATGACAGATCGAGCAAGAGTCCTGCTGATGAACAGCCCCTAAACAATAAACGCAACTCTTGTGCCCATCCATAAGGGACATTTTTTGGCAACACGAGTCGCATTTTTTAAACCCAGAGGGTTTAGACTCTTTAGACATAACGAGTATTAATCAGGAAAAAGTTTCCACAGAGAAAAACTATCACAGCCTACAACAAGTAGAAGCAAACAGGCTGATAACCACAAAGGAAAAAAAAAATTTTTTTTTTTTTTGGAAAGGAGGGAGGAGGAAAGGGGAGAGCCTCTAACTTAAACGGCAACTCCCCTGATGGGAGAGCCTCTAACTTAAACGGCAATCCCAGAGAAGGGATGAAGAAAGGGAAGAATCCTCTAACTTAAACGGGCTCTAAGGGGAAAGCAGGCCTGAAAGAGAAAATGATGGCCAAACACACCATAAAGACCAGAGAAAGGGGTCGTTAAACTAACGAAGAAAGATACACACTCTAACGAGTCAATATAACCAGTAAATCTACCAAACATTAGCAAGTAACTAGAAAAAAAAAAAAGTAGTCAGCCTGAGCCAGTATGGAGCAATCTCGATGCTGCAAGCGGCAAATGAGATCTGAGTAGCTGCCGAGCTATTGTACATCAGCCGAGTCGGAGCAGAGGATCGGCTCCGAACCAAACCAGCAAGAACAAAGGCGGGATGGGACAACATATGATCATTTGTTCACGTCTCTGGAATTTTAACCACTCAAGAAAGTGTTCTATTTAACAAATAACTGCTAAACCGAGAAGATCAACATATCAATGCATGGTTTCAGATAACTGCAACATGCTCAAAGAATATTTAAATGCAAGCTCATTTAAGTAGTCACCCTGAAGGTGGGACTGTGCAGGTGGGGGCCATTCTGATCTTATAACTACATAACTACATCAATCAAGATGAACAGTTATGCTAACAATGTGACAGCATTAATGTATTATAACTTAATGCCTGCATACAATGAACAGGTAACTATGGTATCATAAGATTGTCACTGTTGGAAGCGACAGCCTGAACCCATGTGCAAAAATGGGAAAAAGGGGTTGTGGGTAGACGGATGGATGTTGTCAAAACATAATTCGCTTAAATGTAACAGAACACAATTAAAAGTATTACTTATGCAAACAATTTAATTTAACAAAAATTGCAACTATTGCACAGGGGAGTGAAAGTTTCCACTGTACATTTTGCATAAAATGAACCGCAGAAAGTAAAAGATCTAACAGGACTGCGCATCTACTGAATGCATTGCCTCATGCCTACTTTTGGAAAATAAAAAAAATAATACCAGCTGTTTTTAGTCTGCCTGCATAAGGGAACACATTGACATTATGCCATAAATGTTTACAATAATGCATAGCATATTGACAAGTTAATAGTTTTGTATGCGACTTTTACAATTAATGTTTGTTTCAAATTCTGAGTTTGGGTTGCTGCAGTATTTTGCTTAAATATTGGAAACTTAAGCTGCACATTTTTGGAAACACTGCTCTTACAGGGTACGTTAAATGCATGCATTTTGATCACATCTCTATTTTTCTGTTTTGTTGTTACTACTAAAACTTCTGCTTCAATGTTACACCATTATTCTAATTTTCTATAAACCAAAATGACTCGAAAACAGCTGTCACACTGCCAAGACTATTTTTGAAGCAAGGCTTCTGCCTTCTCTCCTCAAAATGACATCAGATTTTCTTTCTAGTCTTTTCAGCAGTCTCTGCCATTCTAGGTATTATAAAGTACAGTTGTGTACACTTACCATAAATGTAGATGTTAGAGTGTATTCACTGTTGCAGTCATCACATGTGGGTTATCTGCTTGTAGTAGCCCTCAGTGGGCCTGATTATCAAAATCTTGGGTCCTGCGTCGGTTGCTGTCTCATCTTCCATGACGTCAGGTAGTCAGGGGTATAAAGCATGCAGCCAACGCCATTACATCAGTTTTTCTTGTCCCAGATATCAGGTGCCCCCATAATGGGAAGCAATTATACATACAAGATTACACCTCCAACAAAAAAGCAAATACACCAAAAAGCTTTTAGCATAGTAAACAAGAATAGAGGTATAGCCAATAGAAGTCAGGGGGCTGGAGGGAGAACTAGGACTGCAACAGTGAATACACTCGAACATCGACATTTATGTTAAGTGTACACAACTGTACTATGTTCTTCGTGTTTCACTGTTGCAGTCATCACATTTGGGTCGATTCCCAAAGCCAAGGACGGGAGGAGGAAATTAGATAGCATTAGGACCAGCTATAAGGCCCTGCATTACTGCCGTGGCAAAGCCAGCTCTGGATTTAGAGAAAATTGGCAAATGGTAATGCTTGGTGAAGGTATGTACAGAACTCCAGGTAGCAGCTTCTAGGATGTCCCTGGTAGGGACACCTCTGAGAAAGGCTGTAGAGATAGATGCAGCCCTGGTTGAATGTGGTCTTATCCCCTGTGAGGTAGGTTTTCCATGGTGCTTATAGCAGAAATGAATGCAATGGCCTATCCATTTAGAAATGGTTTGCTTTGAAATGGCCTTCCCCTCTGCCCCTGCAGCAAATGCAACCAGCAGCTGTTCAGATTTCCTGAGAGGTTTAGACCTGTCCAAGTAAAATCTAAGTTGTCTGTGTACATCTAAGGAGTGCAGTATTTGTTCCCCTTTGTTCTGTGGATTAGAAAAGAAGGTTGGCAAATGAATGGACTGATGAAGGGCCACACTGGATACCACCTTGGGCATGAAGGAGGGATTGGTCCTAAGGGACACCCTGTCAGCATGAAAGATGATGAAAGGCTCCACTGCCATGAGGGCCTGTAATTCGGACACCCTTCTTGCTGAAGTGATGGCTAAAAGGAAGGCTGTTTTCCAAGAAAGGAATTTCAACTCTGCATTTGCAGCTGGCTCAAAAGGAGGTAGAGTTTTTCCAATACAAAGTTAAGGTCCCAAGCTGGAGTAGGGGCTCTCCTGGGTGGTCTTAAGTTTTTGGCCCCTCTGAGGAACTGCTTCAGCAGTGGATGAGAGAAGAGGGGTAGTTCTGTGTTGTAATGAGCTGAAATGGCTGAGGCATGAATTTTGATGGAGGAAAAGGAAAGGCCCTTGTGAAGCATCTCAGTTAAGTATTGAAGAATCTGAGGTAAATTGGGCGCTGCTGTGCCTATCCCATGAGTTTGGTTCCAGGAACAAAATCTTTTCCAGTTTTCAGCATAGGATTTTCTAGTACTAGGCCTCCTTGCCTCCAGAATGACATCCAACACTTGTTTACTGAGGGATGGTAACGAAGAGATCAGGTAATTAGCAGGCTGCCAGGTTCAGGGTTTAATGCTGTGGGTGCAGAATCTGGCCCTCCTGCTGGGACAGCAGGGCAGGCGTCTGAGGCAGGTGCCATGGTGCCAGCAGTGACACATTGCGCAAAAGGGGTACCAGTGTTGGCGTGGCCAGTCTGGTGCAATCAGTATCATCCTTGGTTTGTCCTGTTTGATCTTTAGTAGTACCTTGGAGAGGAGAGGAGAGGAGAGGCAGAATTTGTCCAATTGATAGTTCTGGGGGGAGGCAAACAGGTCTATCTCTGGGCTCCCCCATTTGTTTCTCAACATGCTGAATATCTTCAGTTCCAGTTTCCATTTATGTGGGTCCATGAGATTTCTACTTAGTTCGTCTGCCAGTGTATTTAGCTTTCCTGGCAGGAATTGAGCCTGTAGGTGCACTTGGTAGCGCAAGGCTGTGTTCCACAGCGCCATGGCTAGTCTGCAGAGAGGGTATGAATGGGTTCCCCCCGGCTTGTTTATGTACCACATAACAGTGGTGTTGTCCTTCTTTACCACTAATAGAAGAATGTGGTCCTTGAAGGCTGTCAGAGAATTCTGTACAGCTAACATTTCTTTTTGACTGATATGCAGGTGCATTTGACTTGAGTTCTATTTGACCTGAATGCATTTCCCTGCCAAGTGAGCCCCCGATGCATGGTCTGATGCGTCTGTTAGGGTTTGGGTGGCAGAGGGTAGAGTGAATGGCAGTCCCTTGTTTTGGTGGCAGGCCTCTGCCCACCAAAGGAACTCTATCTGTAGACAAGGTATGACGGGAATCATTGCTTCTAGATCCTGAGAATGTTGACACCATAGGCTTTTTAGATACCACTGCAGTTTCCTCATATGCAGTCTTGCATATGGAATTAGGAGAATGCAGGAGGCCAAGAACCCCAGGGCTTGCAGTATTTTCCTTGAAGATAGCTGGGTCTTTGTGGCCAGTAGTTTGAAGTAGGCTGTCAAATGAACTTGCTTCTCTGGCATGAGGAAAGCCATCAGGGAAGTTGTGGTCAAGCTTGCTCCCAGGAATACAATTTGTTGGCAGGGTGCAAGATGTGATTTATTTTCATTTATGGTGTACCCCTGAGAAGTTAGCAATTTCTGTACAAACGCCAGATGATTCAATAGTATGTTCTGGCTTTCTGCCTGAATTAGACAACTGTCCAGATATGGGTATATTTGAACATTTCTTTGCCTGCAAAATGCAATGACTGGAGCTAGGCAATTTGTGAATACCCTGGGCACAGCAGATAAGCCAAATGGCAATGCAGAGAACTGACAGTGCATGTAGCCTGCTTTGAAGCGTAGGTATCTTCTGCAGGATTCCCTTATTGGGATGTGCAGGTAGGCTTCTTTTAAATCCAGTGTTGTCAACCAGGCATCCTTGCCTAGCATAGGAAGCAGCTGGTGAAGAGTTAGCATCTTGAATTTTGATATCACGAAAAATGTGTTTAGGCTAGAGAGGACCAGGATAGGATGTTAGGAGTTGTCTTTTCTGGGCACCAGGAAAAGTCCTGAGTAGAAATCTTGTCCCTTTTCCTCTTCTGGGACAGGCTGAATAGCACGGATACTCGAGAGAGGGAGAACTTGCTTTTGAGCCTCTGCCCACTGATTTGGGGGTAGATCTGGCCAACCGTTTGGAGTTGGTAAGGAGTGGAAGTGGAATCTGTAATCCTTGGGGAAACTATATTTAAAACCCATTTGTCCTGGGTAATGAGTTCCCAATTTTTTGCCTGCAGGGCAATCTTTCCCCCTAAAGGAACAGTCAGTTGTGCAGAGCTTGGAAGTTTGAAAGTTAAGTCATTGTGACAGTTTACCACAAGGGGAGTCTTATTACTCCCTGCTTTGGATGTGGGAGCCCCCCACTGCTTAGTCGTTGTGAGCACCTTGGGACTGAAACATGTGTCTCGGCTGGTTCTGGGTTTGGACTGGGAAGGCCTGGAAGAGGCAAGAAAGAACCAATTCTTAGAGGGACAATGCCTACTTAATCTGGGAGGCTGTACTTGCCGGAAATCTTTAACAGTTTGCATAGATTTAGCTTTTTCCTCCATATTTTTAAGTACTTTTCTGCTTTGTTGCCAAACAGGCGGTCTTGGTTTAAGGGAGCCATCCAGTAATTTAGCTTTAACATGATCTGGCAAAGATTGCTCCTTAAACCAAGCATGCCTTCTAAGTACAGACCCAGTGACAGCAGCCCTGCAAGATGCCTCTAATGAATCAAAACCACACTGCAAAGTATGTTTTCCAACTTGTACAGCAGAATGCATTAAATCCTGTAAATCTTTATTTTCAGCAGTCAGGAATCAACATCATTTTCTGTTTAAGCAATCCAATAATACGTTGCTGATACTTTAACATATGAAACTGACAGTTTAAAGCCCTAATGGCCAAGGTTGCAGAAGTGTATACCTTCTTACCCCATCTATCCAGCGCCCTGGAGTCTCCATCAGCGGGGGTAGGATTTTTTTGGCAGTAGTAGCCTTGATGCCCCTGGGTCCCTGTGAAATGGTCTCAGGATCCGCAGTAGGATTTTTAAAGAGGAACTTGTGCGAGTCAGGAACCCTGTAATACCAATCAGGTTTTCTGGGAGCAGGAGGCAAAGAGTCAGGGGCCAAGCTAGATTCTGAGAAGGCATCATCAACAATGTCCAGTACAGGGGGATAGCTAAAGTCCTGTGTTGGGGCAGGAGTAAGAAATCCCTAAGCCTCTTTTTAGAGTCAGAGTAATCCTGGCTTTCCCAGCGAAAATGCTCCCTAAATGTATGCAAGGTTTCACCAAAAGAGAAATCCTCTGGAGGGGAAGCAGAAGGAATGGAGTCTTCTGCATCAGAATCCTCAGAGGTAGATAAGGGTAAATCCTGGTCATCAGAGGAAACAGAAATTTCAGAGTCCTGATCAGAAGAGTCATAAGGAAACTCAGTCCTGGGCCTCAGAGGGGGGAGGGTGGCTTCCCCTGATTACAGTAATAAGGTCTTCAGCCATTCTTGTTTGTTTTTTAGGCAAAGAGGCCTGACCATGTGGTCTGGGCGTTGGTTTTCTAGGCATGGATCGAGTTTTAGGTCTTGAAGAAGGAGATGATGGTTTAATATGGAAGTCAGTAGGCCTGAATACACCCTCAGAAGCTGGTGCCTACACAGCGGCTCCAGACCCATCCAAGGTAGAGACATCCGCAGGTTCCACAGTTGAAGAAGCATCTCGTGGCATACCGGACTCCGAAATGGGTCTTAGTAGAGGCCTGCGAATCTGAAGTAGTGGGTATCAGGGGCTGCAAAAGCACCTCACTGAGTACTGGCGAACTGACGACAAGCTTAGGAGAAGCGTTGTCGGCAGCTTTGGACCCTATGCGGTCTGTCTCTGTCTTTATCTTTGCGTTTTTTCGGAATGTCGGTAGTCGGGTGGCTTACCGAAGCCATTTCTGGATAATTGAACCGAGTACCAAAATATTTAGAAGCGTAAATAAACAGACGACGAATAGTTTGTTGTTTAAATAAGGCACAAAACAGACGTACATCGTGGTCTGGGCCTAAGCAAGGAATACAGTACAAATGAAAATCTTTATGAGGTATTTGCTTTCCACAAGAAATACAATTATTAACTTTTACTGACATTGGTTTAGAACAAGAAAAAGGTTCCCCAATGGGGTACTTAGCTTAGTTGAAGACTTCGGTTCTGAAACTTGAAAATGAAAATTTCAGGTGTCGGCCGACCAGCACTTGCGAACTGCTTCTGCATCGGGCACCGCACGGCAAAAAAGACTGATGTAATGGTGTTAGCTGCATGCTTTACACCCCTGATGTCATGGAAGATGAGACAGCAACCGATGCAGGACCCAAGACTTTGATAATCAGGCCGACTGAGGGCTACTGCAAGCAGATAACTCAAATGTGATGACTGCAGCAGTGAAACACTAAGAACATCTAAGCTCTGATACAACTAATATAAAACAAACATGAGCCATGTAACAATTAAAACAAACTGGCAAATACAGACAAAAAAAACACATAAGTTAGACTTTGTGCAAACCAACATGTTTAATTAAGGTAGTGATCAAGTAATAGCTTTAAAAAGTGAGTTGAAGTAGGTGTGCTTTGTGCCGTTTAGAATCTTTTTAAATTCCACAGATGTGTTTCCCAAGGTGCAACTCCTGCGAGTTATTAGCCACGGAACTACAGACAACATGATAAATGCTATTAAAGCAAGTACTACTACTTAGCGGACTGTAGAGTTTTACCAGAGCAACTCTGTACATTTTGAACATTTAAAGGTGACACTACCATGAGACAAGGAATATTCATAGTGTAGGCAGACTCCTTAGCAGTAGGGGAAGATGTTAGGTAGGTGAGGGTGGGTCTTGGGTGGGATTTCCTAATGTACTTCTAATGAAGAAGCATGACAAAGTTAAATGGATCAGCAATAAGTCTCAACTGCCATGGATGTTCTGTGAAATACTGTCATGTCACAACAAGCACCTTTTCCCAGGGAAGGAAAATGCATGAAGTTTACAAAAGATTTAGAATAACAACTCCCATAAAAAAAAAAGAAATACAAAAACTCACAGACAAGACAACTTAAAAACATCCATTTTAATTAAAAAAAATCAGTCTTATTCATAAAATACTGAAAGAAAAAATGAATGAAGTGTATGGCTGTTCCAGTCTTAAAAAAAAAAAAGCTTACAGAAAATGCTTTGCTTTAGCACGATTGTCACCAAAATAAGAGAAAAAGCAGAAGACAGTATAAGGAAGACCTGGTTTGCAAATAATATATTACTTTGAAACACACAATCATTCAGATACAGTAAATAATTTAATTAGCTGCACAACTGACAAGCTTTTTATGACTGACGCAGTATTGCTCAGATCCTGCATTTCTTGTGGCAATCTACTGTATGTTTTGACGGCTGTGGGGATGTGAAAGTGGAGTGGGGTACACCATTTCTGTACTACTACTACTGTGGGAATTTAACTACGGGCTAAACAATAACAAACTTCATTGGCTTGTGTTTTCATGAATTATTACCTTTATTTTTTAATGAGGTAGTGAAAGGAAAGTTAACCGCTCATTTTATGTTATAAACATGTAAAAAATCTACACTGCTTTTAATGCATGAGTACGTGTCTGGATGTACCGTAAGTCTTAAAAAACACTGGAAGCAAACTTATACAAAAATGGGACATTTGCAGAACAAAAGTGAAATGAAAATCTAGATTACTCTGCTTTCCAAAGCAAATCACCAGAACAAAAATGTACATTAGTTATAGTACCATGAATCAGGTTTACGTCTAGAGAGGTATTTTCACATTCTGGCTCAGTCCTACACATCCCCTCAAACATCAAACTGTTGGTAAAAGTCTAAACTGCAGGCCTTGCCTAGCCCTCCTTTCAGCTCAATAAAGCAAAATATTTGCTTGAAATTCCCTCAAGCTGAATCCACAATGATCATCAAATGGGCTGTACAGTTCCACAAATCTTCAGCCAGAACCCCTCATCTGATCCATGATCAAGGAACCAAATTCCTGATTTGCCTTTTATCAAGTAATCTCCTTTTACAGATCACTAAACTGGTAATCAAGTTCTCATTAACTAATACAATCAATTTCCTGAGTAGTGTAGTGAGAATTTTAAAAATATAAATCATAGCACATAATTTTCAAGGCACACTGCCTACTTTCCAGCGCACAAGACTTCACAACACACACACACATGGAAGGGAGTACTCTGTATTGTTATTTCTGTACACACACAAAACTACATTTGCTAATAATAAATATGAGGACATTACTACTGCACTAGGTGGCTATTTTCATTAGATCATTTTTTTGAATCCTACAAAATGTCTGCATCCTTTGCTGAAGTAATTATGTTACTAAGTTTACAATCACCAGCAAATCTGTTTACCTAAAGCCCTCGTCATGCTCACAAAATTAGAAGTTATGTACTTACCATAACGTTCGATCTGAGTAGGTAAACTTCATTTGTCAGCAACCTATGGGTTATCGGATCCATATCAGATCCGAGCCGGCAGCTTCCAACAGCTAAGATCCGAGCTCCAAGCACCTCCCCCTTACCCATAATCCCCTGCTATCCCTTCTTGACCTCAAATCGAGTTTGCTTATCCATAAACCATACGATACCAAGAACTACCTCCCTACTCTAACCTGGAAACAATCCGCCATGACAGCAGGAGTCCTTTGAACATCCATATAGGTTAGAGGGACGGTTGCTGACAAATGAAGTTTACCTAGGAACATTATGGTTAAGTACATAACTTCTAAATCTGAAGTAGTTAACTTCATTTGTCCATCAACCTATGGGACAGAGTCCCCAGCTACCTGATTCTTGGGAGGTCCTCATGGAAGGATGCTCTGGAGCACTGCAGAGCCAAAGGATGCTCTCCCTCTGGAAACAATATCCAACTTGTAATGATTTATAAATGTATGAGATGAAGCCCAAGTGGCTACTGAACAAATGTCATCCAACGACACCCTAGATTGAAAAGCCGCAGAGGTAGAAATCGATCGAGTAGAATGGGCATGAACTCCTTGAGGTGCAGGCCGGTCCGAACTCTCATATGCCAAAAGAATACATTGGGAAATCCATCTGGACAATGTGACTTTTGATATAGGTTTTCCCAAAGAGGACTTAGCAAAGGATACAAAAAGCTGGTCTGATTTCCTGTGATCAGCTGTCCTGTGCAAATAGAATCTTAGTTGCCTATGTATGTCTAGAGAGTGCAACTTGTATTCACCTTTGTTCTGATAATTTGGGAAGAAGACTGGTAAATTAATAGATTGGTTGATATTAGACTCCGATGCAATTTTGGGCAGAAAGGAGGGGTTGGTCCTGAGTGAGACTCTATCTTTGTGGAAAATCAAATACGGTGGCTTGGTGCAAAGGGCTTGAAGCTCAGAGACCCTTCTGGCCGAAGTTATGGCAACAAGAAATGCCTTCTTCCAAGATAAGTATTTCAGATCCACCGAAGTTGCAGGCTCAACTGAGACTGAAGTACAAGAGTTAAATCCCAAGGAGGGACTGCATCTTTTACCGGAGGTCTTAGTAGGAAAGTGCCTTTTAGGAAGGTCTTACATAATTTGGACGAAGTCAAAGGGCTGAGATCACTGCCAACATGATAATGAGAGATTGCAGCCAACTGGACTATGACCATAGAAGAGCTAGCACCTTGGTCGAATAACCCTGACAGAAAATCTAGTACTGCTGGCAACGGAGCTGTAAAGGGATCGAAGTTCCGATGCTCCGCCCAAATAGAGAAACGCTTCCATTTACTATTATGGATTCTTCTAGTAGATGGCTTGTGAGCGGCTACTAGAATAGCCTTGACAGGGGACGAGATACCGGGAGTCCTAGCTATCACTGGAACTGGATCAACCAACCTGTGAGCTTGAGGTTGTCCAGATTCGGGGTTGACAGGGCTGATGGGTGAGAGATCAGATCCGGAATGGGATCCAGAATCCATGGGGGATTCACTAGATGAGACCATAGAGAAGGGAACCAAGCTTGACGAGGCCAGAATGGGGCAATGAGGATTATTCTGCTCCCCAACCGTCTGGCTTTCTGTAAAAATTTGAGCATCAGGGGCAGAGGAGGGTAAGCACAGAGTAGACCGGGTGGCCAAACATACACCAGAGTGTCTCTGGGGGATTCCCCGGGTGGGGGAATTAAAGCGAAGTAGTCGCTGCACTTTGCGTTCGAAGGAGAGGCGAAAAGATCGCAACAAGGTTGACCCCATTTGGAGAAGATTTGCTTCGTTACTTTCGGATTCAGAGACCACTCGTACGGTGACAGGATGGATCGTCTCAGTCTGTCTGCCAAAATGTTGGACCGTCCCGGAATGTGAGTTGCTATGAGAAAGTGGTTGGTGGACATAGCCCATTCCCACACTCTCATGGCCTCCCGACAAAGTGGATAGGACCTGGTTCCCCCTTGTTTGTTGATATACCAGACGACCGACATGTTTTCTGTCTGGATCGCAATTGTCCCCAAGGGAAGAAGGCTTTGAAGTGCTTGCAACGCCAAAAGCACAGCTCTCATCTCTAGGACACTGATATGCAATGAGGTCTCCAAATGGTTCCACGTGCCTTGGACGGTCCTGCCCAAGCAGTGCCCCCCCCACCCGAGGAGAGAGGCGTCCGTGATCACCGTGGCTAGAGGAGGGGATACAGAGAAGGGGCGCCCTTTCTGGAGGTCCGGAGACTGGAGCCACCATAAGAGGGCTTTTTTGCACACCTTGCTGAGAGGAACGGGAAAGCTCAGGGGATGTAGCAGCAAGGACCACTGGACTTGTAAGGTCCATTGAAGAACTCTCATGTTTAAGCGCGCCATGGGTAGTAGGTTGATGGTTGCCGCCATCGAGCTTAGAGCCCTCAGGACCAATTTCGCAGGGGGAGCTGGGGATTGTAGAAGGGCCAAGTACATGGAGTTTCAGAGTTCATAGCCAGTCCGGAGTCAAGAAGGCTAGAAGCTGGTTGGTGTTCAATCTGGCTCCAATGAAATCTAGAATTTGAGTTGGCAGGAGGGAAGATTTTCCGATGTTGATCGTGATCCCCAGCTGGGGAGCTAGATGGAGAGAATAATCCCTGGCAGTGCAAAGTAGATGCCTGGTGTCTGTCTGGATCGCAATTGTCCCCAAAAGGTACGGAAAGACCTGAATTCCCCTGGAGTCTCAGGTGGGCCGCTACAATGGTTAACACTTTGGTGAACACCCTGAGGGCTGTGGTGAGACCAAAGGGAAGGACCCTGAAAGTACAGTTTTGTACCTACCATAAATGTAGATGTTCGAGTGCTAACACAGCTGCAGTTATCACAGATGGGTTTTCTGCCGTCAGGCGGTCCCTCGGTCGGCCGAATTCCAAAGTCTTGGTCCGGCGTCGGTTGTCGTCGCTTTCTCTTCTGACGTCAGTGAGGCCAGAGTATATAAGACACAGCCGACGCCATGTTCTTCAGTCTTTCTTGCCCCAGATGTCAGGTGCCCCCAGAAGGAAGGCAATACCTAAATAGTGCTTATATACATATACAAGCAATGCAATATAATCCAAAATTAGTGGTAGCAAGCAAATAAAACATAGCCGGATAACCCAGTCAGGTAGTATGAAGAGGTTGCTAGGCCTCATGCCTTTACCAAGTGGGGAAGGAGGGAGGGAAACCTGTACTGCAGCTGTATTAGCACTCGAACATCTACATTTATGGTAGGTACAAAACTGTACTATGTTCATCGTGCATACAGCTGCAGTAATCACAGATGGGTAGAATCCCAAAGCTATGCACTGGGTGGTAGGTACTAGGAGGAACTGGGTTGAGCCAGAATGCCCTGCAAAACAGCAGTGGCAAAGCCTGCTCTTGTTCTGGAATATAAAGGCAGATGGTAGTGTTTTGTGAAGGTATGTACAGAACTCCAAGTGGCTGCCTCCAAAATTTCTTTGGTAGGAACTCCTCTGAGGAAGGCTGTAGAGGTAGCTGTGGCCCTGGTGGAGTGTGATCTGATACCTGCAGGAACAGATTTCCCATGATAGGAGTAACAAAACCGTATGCAGTGGCCTATCCACTTTGAAATAGTCTGTTTTGTAACTGGCTTCCCTTGAGCCCCTCTACAGCATAGGACACAAAGAGTTGCTCTGATTTCCTGAAGGACTTTGCTCTGTCCAAATAATAACGAAGCTGCCTATGGATGTCTAAGGAGTGTAGCAGCCTTTCCCCTTTGTTTTGAGGATTGGGGTAAAAGGTGGGTAGGTGTATGGCTTGATTTAAAGCTACCCTGGATACCACTTTAGGCATAAATGATGGGTTGGTGCAAGGAAACCCTGTCCTGATGGAAAATGAGAAAGGGCTGCACCGCCATGAGGGCCTGAAGTTCAGAAACCCTACGAGCTGAAGTGATGGCCAGAAGGAAGGCTGTCTTCCAGGACAAATATTGCAAATCTGTTGAGGCAGCTGGTTCAAAAGGAGGCAATGTTAATTTTTCTAGTATGTAATTAAGATCCCAGGCTGGTATTGGTTGTTTCCTTGGTGGTCTTATATTCTTAGCCCCTCTGAGGAACTGTCGTAAGAGTGGGTGAGAAAATAAAGGAGGATCCGTGTTGAATTCTGCAGAGATGGCTGAGGCATGGATTTTTATGGAAGAAAAAGAAAGTCCACTGTTCAATAGTTACGCTAGGTACTGTAACACCTGAGGCAAGTTCAGTTTTCTATGGTCCTGGCCTTTTTTCTCATTCCAAGAGCAAAACCGCTTCCATTTTGCGGAGTAAGCTTTTCTAGTAGCTGGCCTTCTGGCCTCCAAAATGACATCCTGTACCTCCGTGGAGAGTAGGTTCTGTTGTGGTGTTAAGGAATTTTCCATGCAGCGAGATTGAGTGTTTTCAGCTGGCTGTGAAGTGTTTTGTAGCTGTGCTGAGTCAGCAGAAGAGGCATTAGAGGCAGGGACCAGGGAGGAGTATGTGTTACGCTCCTCAGGAGTGGGTACCAGTGTTGCCTTGGCCAATCTGGAGCAATCAGTATCACCTTCGGTTTGTCTGTTCTTGCTTTCAAAAGCACCTTGGGCAGAAGAGGCAGAGGTGGGAATGCGTAAACTGTCCATGCTGTCCAACTGAATGAAAGGGCGTCCACTCTCCAGGCCTTTGGGTGAAAGGTCTTTGAACAAAACTTTTCCAATTGACTCCTGTGGGAGGCAAAAAGATCTATGTCTGGCCTCCCCCATGCTTGGATTATTTCTGCAAACACCTGAAGATGTAACTTCCATTCGTGTGGATCTGTCATTTTTCTGCTTAGATTGTCTGCCAGTGTGTTTTCCAATCCTGGCAAGTACTGTGCTTGAAGTTCGATTTGTCTTTCCAGAGCCAAGTTCCAAAGAGTCATGGCTAGTCTGCACAAGGGGTATGAATGTGTTCCTCCTTGTTTGTTTATGTACCACATTACCGTGGTGTTGTCTGTTCTTATCAGTAATTGTCCTGGATGCAGGAAGTCCTTGAAAGCTGTAATTGCATTTATTACTGCTAGCATTTCTTTTTGATTGATGTGAAGGTGCTTTTCTTTTTGGGACCATTTGCCCAGAATGCACCTGTTCGTCATGTGCGCCCCCCAGGCGTAGTCTGAGGCGTCTGTGGTTATGACTTGTTTTGCTTGAGGCTTGCAGAATGGGAGGCCTTTGTTTGCTTGACATGCTTGGGACCACCATAGAAATTCCTTTTGCAAACATGGAATTATTGGTATTATTGTTTCCAAACTGTGACTGTGTTGAGACAGTACAGTTTTGTACCTACCATAAATGTAGACGTTCGAAGATCCACATTGCTGCAGTCCTTACATATGGGTAGTCCGCTGTCCTCGGTCGGCCCGAATACCAAAGTATTAGGCTGACGTCGGTCAAGGCGCTTAAAACTGACATCAGGACGTCAGGGTACAAAAGCGCATGACCGACGTCATTTCCTCAGTCTTTTCTTGCCCCAGATGTCAGAAGGCCCTAACAAGAAAGGCCAAAGCCAAAAACCAGCAAAACCTAACCAACCACCCGTGCACTAACCATATTTACAATATGTACAACACAAACCACACCACCACCTTTAACAACAGAGGGAAGGAGGGAGGTAAATTGGACTGCAGCAATGTGGATCTTGAACATCTACATTTATGGTAGGTACAAAACTGTACTATGTTCTTCATCTCACATTGCTGCAGTCCTTACATATGGGTAGAATCCCAAAGCAGAGGTAAGGGAGGATGGCAAAACTATAAAGCATTAGGAGCTGCCAACATGCCCTGTAAAATTGCAGTGGCAAATCCAGCCCTAGATTTAGAGTAAAGTGGAAGGTGGTAATGCTTAGAGAAAGTATGCACTGAACTCCAAGTAGCTGCTTCCAAAATATCTTTAGTAGCCACCCCCTTAAAAAAGCTGTAGAAGTGGCAGTAGCCCTAGTGGAATGAGGCCTAATCCCAGCTGGAATCTCCTTACCATGATGGGAATAACAGAAAGCAATACAAAAACCAATCCACTTAGAAATAGTTTGTTTTGAAACAGGTTTGCCCTGAGAACCCAAAGCAAAAGAAAAGTACAGTTTTGTACCTACCATAAATGTAGATGTCCGAACTGGATAGCATCTGCAGTCATAACAAGTGGGTTGTCCTGTCGTCAGGCAGCCCTTCAGTCGGCCGGATTCCAAAGTCCGGGTCCGGCTTCGGCTGATGTCGCACTCCACCCGACGTCATCTCTGTTGGTCTTCGGGTATAAAGGCATCAGCCGACGCCATTTTCCTCAGTGTTTCTTGCCCCAGATGCCAGTAGCCCTCTTGCAGGCTAAAATTTGGATAGATGCCAATGTTTCCAAATAGATAGAGGTAAACACAACAAAAAGCATGTATGTACATATATACAACAAATACACCATAAAAGACTCCCCCCCCCCCCCAACAGCTAGCTATTAGAAGGGTAAACACCCTAGGAGTACCACAGAGGGGAAGGAGGGAGGGTAATCCTGACTGCAGATGCTATCCAGTTCGGACATCTACATTTATGGTAGGTACAAAACTGTACTATGTCCTTCATGGATGCATCTGCAGTCATAACAAGTGGGTAGAATACCATAGCCAACTAGGGGAGGAGGATAAAGGTAGATTATGGTGTGTTTAGGATCCCTTGCAGTACAGCAGTGGCAAACCCTGCTCGGGATCTGGAATATAGAGGCAAATTATAATGCTTGGCAAATGTATGCACGGAGGTCCAAGTAGCCGCCTCAATAATGTCTTTGGTTGCCACTCCTTGTAAGAAGGCTGTGGTAGTGGCTGTTGCCCTTGTAGAATGAGGTCTTATGTTCTGTGGAATTGGTTTTCCATGGAAGGAGTAACAGAATCGTATGCAATTTCCTATCCATTTGGAGATTGTCTGTTTGGAAATAGCTTTTCCTTCCCTTCCTGTTGCATAGGCTACAAAAGTTGGTCAGTCTTTCTGCTATTTTTGTTCTGTCCAAGTAGTAGCGTAGCTGTCTATGTACATCCAAGGTATGCAGTATTCTTTCCCTCTGTTTTGTGGGTTGGGAAAGAAGGTAGGTAGGTGGATTGCCTGGTTTAAAGACACTCTGGATACCACCTTGGGCATAAATGTAGGATTAGTCCTCATGGACACTCTATCTTGGTGGAAGATTAGGAAGGGTTGCACTGCCATTAAGGCCTGTAGTTCTGAAACCCTCCTTGCTGAAGTAATTGCCAGTAGGAAAGCAGTTTTCCATGACAGGTGTTGTAGGTCTGCTGTTGCTGCTGGTTCAAAGGGTGATAGTGTCAACTTTTCTAGCACAAAGTTTAAATCCCAAGCTGGTAATGGTGGTTTCCTTGGAGGTTTTACATTCTTGATTCCTCTGAGGAACTGCCTGAACAAAGGGTGCGAAAAAACAGGTGGATCAAAGCTGTATTCTGCTGAAATAGCTGATGCATGTATCTTGATGGAGGAGTAGGACAGGCCTGAATGAAGAAGTTCGGCCAGATACTCCAGAATGTTAGGCATATCTATGTTTGACACATCTTTTCCTCTTTCCGTACTCCAGATTACAAACCTTTTCCATTTTCCAGCATAGTTCCTTCTTGTTGAAGGTCTGCGTGCTTCAAGAATAATGTCTTTAACTCTTTGGGAAAGTTCTGGATTAGCTGCTGTTATGTGATGTTCCATGCAGTCAGTTGCAAGGTTTTAGGTTTGGATGTATGATGCTGTAGTTGTTCTGCGTTAACATCAAAGGCATCAGGGGAATTGTCCACATATTGTTCCGAGACATGCTCCTCAGTAGAGGGTACCAGTGTTGTCTTGGCCAGTTTGGAGCTATCAGGATTATCCTTGGACGTTCTTCCTTGATTTTCAGTAGTACCTTGTGTATCAAAGGAAGAGGTGGGAATGCATATGCTGTTAGGCCTTTCCAGTTGAAGGAGAGCGAATCCACTTTCCATGCTAATGGGTGGAATGTCCTTGTGCAGAATTTTTTGAGCTGGTGATTGAGAGGTGATGCAAATAGGTCTATCTGTGGCATTCCCCATTTCTTTGAGATGGTCTTGAAGATGTCCGGGTGAAGCTTCCATTCGTGGGCATCCGAAGTGGTTCTGCTTAATATGTCTGCTACAGTATTGTCTTTCCCTGGTACAAATATTGCCTGTAACTGTATGTTGTAGCTGAGTGCCAGGGTCCACAGCTCCAAGGTCATTCTGCATAGGGGGTATGAATGAGTGCCTCCCTGTTTGTTGATGTACCACATGACTGTGGTGTTGTCTGTCCTTATCAACTGGCCCTCTTTGAGAAATGGTTTGAACTTTTGGATTGCCAGTTGTACTGCCAGCATTTCTTTTAGGTTGATGTGCAGTTGAAGTTGATCCTGTGTCCACAATCCTTGCACGCATTTGTCCAGCATGTGGGCCCCCCATCCTAGGTCTGAAGCGTCTGTTGTGATGGTCTGGCTTGCTTGACATCTGCGAAAGGGTAGGCCTGGGTTTGACTGGCATGCCTGAGCCCACCATAGGAACTCCTGTTTTAAGCATGGAATTAGTGGGATTTCTGTTTCCAGACTGTGTCTGTGTTGGGACCATAAATTCTTTAGGTACCACTGTAGTTTTCTCATATGTAGTCTGGCAAATGGAACCAAGATTATGCATGATGCCATGAAGCCCAAGGCCTGCAGTACTTTTCTTGCTGTTAACTTGTTCAGTTTTGTTAGTGCCAAGAAGTAAAGAGGAAGTTCTTTTTGTTTTTCTGTAGTCAGGAATGCCATTTGTTTTACTGTGTCCAATTCCCCGCCCAAGAATGTCCTTGTTTGGGATGGTATCAGCCTTGACTTTTGTAAATTGACTGTGTATCCCAGTGCTTGTAGCAAGTAAATGACCCTTTGTAAATCTGTTGTCAGCTTGCTTTTGTTGTCCCCTTGTAGCAGGCAGTCGTCCAGGTATGGGTAAATTTGAATTCCCTGAAGTCTGCAATGGGCGATTACTGATGCCAGGCATTTTGTGAATACTCTGGGCGCAGTAGATAAGCCAAAGGGCAATGCTGAGAATTGATAGTGCTCTGATCCTGCAAGAAATCTGAGGTATCTTCTGCAGATTGGTCGAATGGGGACGTGCAGGTATGCCTCCTTGAGATCTAGAGTTACCAGCCAAGACTCCTTGCCCAGCATGGGAAGAAGTTGCTGGAGGGTCAGCATTTTGAATTTTGGGACAATGATGTATGTATTTAAGGTGGACAGGTCGAGAATTGGTCTCCAACTTTTTTCCTTTCTTGGAACTAGGAATAGTCTGGAATAGAACCCCTTTCCTTGCTCTGCTGTTGGCACTCTTTCCACAGCTCTCATGTTTGCTAACTCCATTATCTGGTGTAGAGCTTCTGTTTTTTTTATTTGGAGGTAGATTTGGCATTCCTCTTTTGACTGGTAAAGTGTGGAAGTGAAACCGGTAACCTTGATCTATGGTTTGTAAAATCCACTTGTCTTTTGTTATGTAGTGCCAGTTCTTTGAAAATAAGGTTAACTTTCCGCCTAGAGGAGCTGCTATTTGTTCCCTGGTAGGCGGATTTAGGGTTAAGTCACTGTGGTTGTGCTGATGTAGTGGCAGTGGCTGTGTCTGTGCCTCTGTTGTTACCTTGCCACTGTCTTCCTCTGTAGGCACCTCCTCTGGATTGGTTTCTGCCTCTGGAACGTCTATTCCTGCCCCTTTGAAATTTTGTGGAGTCAGGAAAGGACCAATTTTTGGCAGGCCAGTTCCTGCTAAACCTTGGGGTTGAACCTGCAAGAAATCTTTAACAGTTTGAACAGATTTTGCCTTTTCTTCCATTTTCTTCATAACCTGCTGGGCAGGTGTACCAAACAAACTTGTCTTGTCCATAGGAGCATCTAGCAACTTAGCTTTCACATGATCCGGTAAAGCTTGTTCCTTTAGCCATGCATGCCTTCTTATCACTGTGCCTGTCATGGCTGATCTAAATGAAGCCTCCAGTGCATCATAGCCACATTTTAAGGAATGGTTGCTAACCTGTTGTATGTTATTTACCATCTCTAATACATATTTCTTATCAAGAGATTCATCAGTGGTTAGTTTTTTAGTTAACTGATCAAGCATAAACTCTTGGTATTGTATCATGTGAAACTGACAGTTTAAAGCTCTAGCTGAGAGAGTAGCTGAAGTGTAGACCTTTTTACCCCATCTGTCTAATGACCTTGCTTCCCTTTCAGAAGGAATAGGGTTTTTAGCTGTGGTCGTGGCTACTGCCTTGGGACCCTGGGATATAGTTTCTGGGTCTGCAAGTGGGGCCTTGTAAAGGTGATGATGAGTGTCTGGCACCCTGTAAAATCTGTCTGGTTTAGCAGGGGCTGGGGGTAAAGAATCTGGAGCGGAGCAAACATCATTGAAAGCATCATCCACCACAGAGAGAACAGGAGGTATAGCTAAGGGCCTGTGCTGTGGGAGGTGCAGAAAGGTCCTCAGTCTTTTTCTGGAGTCTGAAAAATCCTGTTGCTGCCATTGGAACTGTTCTCGCATGGCATGCAAGGTTTCCCCAAAGGAGAATTCTTCTGGTGGGGAAGCAGCTGGAATGGATTCTTCAGCATCAGAATCTTCAAAATTGGAGAAGGGAGCCTCTGGCTGGTCAGTTATGTCTGATTCATCAGCAGAATCATCAGAGGACACTGGCTCGGGGGGCTTTGCCCTAGGTCTCTTCTCTGGGGGCTGAGAGGCCCTGTCTGGGTGAGATTGAGATCCTCTAATTAAAGAAATTAAATCTTCTGCCAAAGTAAGCATTTGAGAACTAGAAGAGGGCCTGGATGTGGGGGGTTTAACAGGCACTGTTTTAGTAGTCTTGGCTGCTTTAGCCCTGGCGAAGGCCTTAATGGACATGGCTGCAGGAGGCCTAGCAGCACCACGTGCTGGGGTAGAGACATCCAAGGGGATGGTGTCTGATAAGTCAACCACCGTAGTGGGTAAAATTTCTGAGGTCGATTCAAGAGTTGTAGCAGGGGCCTCAGTTGTAGGAATAGGTTCAGCTGTACTTTGTTCAGTTTTCTCGGTTTCGGCCGAAACCGAGACACTCGCGGTTTGCTTGACCATGGTTTCGGCCGAAACCGCGGACCGCGAGTGTCAGTCTTTATCTTTGCGTTTTTTGGTAGATTGGGTAGTCGGAGGATCCGACGGCATAATGTACGCAAAATCAGAACCGAAAAACTGTTCTGCAAACTCCGACCGACGCCTAAGCGTTCGGTTGAAAGAAGCACAGGCGAACAGGCTGCTACGCGTGGGCTGGGCCTAAACAAGGCAGACAGTAAGAGTGGAAATCTTTATGAGGTATTTGTTTCCCACAGTTTAAACAATTGTTAACTTTTTCTGACATCGGCTGAGGCAAGAAAGAGTCCCCAACGGGGTACTTAGCTTTAGAAGTCATCGAAGTAGTATTCGGTAGAAGTAATCTCTGGATCCGACCGACCGGCACTTGCGAACAGCTTCTGCTTGCGCCACGCGCAAGAAAGACTGAGGAAAATGGCGCCGGCTGATGCCTTTATACCGAAGACCAACAGAGATGACGCCGGGTGGAGTGCGACATCAGCGAAGCCGGACCCGGACTTTGGAATCCGGCCGACTGAAGGGCTGCCTGACGACAGGACAACCCACTTGTTATGACTGCAGATGCATCCATGAAGGACATCAAACAACTGCTGAGACTGCCTGAACCCTTTAGTTCTGCTCAAATAATATCGCAACTGTCTGTGTATATCCAAAGTGTGCAAAATCCTTTCCCCTTTATTTTGGGGGTTTGCATAAAAGTAGGCAAATGAATAGTTTGGTTTAAAGCCACACTAGAAACCACTTTAGGCATAAAAGAAGGGTTAGTACAAAGACACCCTATCCTTGTGGAAAATTAAGAAAGGCTCAACTGCCATAAGGGCCTGTAATTCAGAAACCCTTCTGCAGAGGTAATGGCCAACAAAAAAGCAGTCTTCCATGATAAATATTTCAACTCTGCCGATGCTGCAGGCTCAAAAGGTTGTAGAGTGAGTTTCTCCAACACAAAATTGAGATCCCAAGCAGGAGTAGGAGCTCTACGGGGGTCTTATATTCTTTGCCCCTCTAAGGAATTGCTTAAACAAAGGCTGAGAAAATAATGGTGGGTCACAGTCATAGTGAGCAGAAATTGCTGCAGCATGAACCTTTATAGAGGAGAAGGACAAACCTTTGTCCAATAACTCAGTAAGGTATTGAAGCGCAACACTTAAATTAGGTTTAGAAACATCAAAGTCCTTTGCTGTACTCCAAAATAAAAATCTCCTCCATTTATCTCGTAAACTTTCCTTGTACTAGGCCTTCTGGCCTCCAAAATAACATTCAAAACTTGTTGTGGAAGCTGAGACCCTCCAGGGTTTAAAACAGAATATGCCAGGCTGTCAGATGTAGAGAATGAAGTTTGACATTGAGTAAATGACTGTTCTCCTGAGACAGCAGGTGAGGAATCAAGGCAAAGGCCATGGAGGCTCCTGTACCAGACTTCTCAGTAATGGGTACCAGTGCTGTCGAGGCCAATCTGGAGCTATTAAAATCATGTTTGGCTTGTCCTGTCTGACCTTCAGCAGTACCTTTGGGAGGAGAGGCAGAGGTGGAAAGGCATACACGTGAAGATTGCTCCAATTGAATGAGAGAGCATCCACTTTCCAAGCTGTGGGATGAAACCTTTTGTGCAAAACTTTGGCAGCTGGTAATTTAGTGGAGAAGCGAACAGATCTATGTCTGGAGTTCCCCATAACACTGTCAATCTCTGAAATACATGAGGATCCAATTTCCACTCGTGGGGATCCATAATTTGTCTGCTCAACACATCTGCTAAGGAGTTCTGTGCTCCTGGCAGAAACCTTGCCTGAAGATTTAGCTGTAAACTGAGAGCAGTCTCCCACAAAATCATTGCTTGTCTGCATAGAGGATAAGAATCGTTCCCCTTGCTTGTTGATGTACCACATGACAGTTGTGTTGTCTGTTTGAATCAACACCTGCCCTGGAAGAAGTAAATCCTTGAAAGCTATCAATGCAAATTGGACTGCTAACATCTCCTTCAAGTTGATATGTAGATGTTGAAGTCTGGCAGGCCACGTGTCTTGTACCCATTTTCCATTTAGATGAGCTCGCCAAGCTTTGTCTGAGGCATCTGTCGTTAAAATCTGACTCGCCTCTGGCTGGGTCACAGAGAGTCCCTTGTTTAGGTGACATTCCTGAGCCCACCACAAAAATTCCTTTTGAATGCAAGGTATTATCTGAATGACAGTGTCCAAATCTTGGCAGTGCTGTGTCCATACATTCTTGAGATACCATTGTAGCTTCCTCATATGCAGTTTGGCATTGGGAAGTACCAGAATACAAGATGCCATGAACCCCAAGGCTTGAAGGACTGTCCTTGCAGTCAGCCTGGACTGACGAGACAACTGGTGGAAGTAAAGAGAAAGATTCTTTTGTTTGTCCGGGGTTAAAATGGCCATCTGGGATGCTGTATTCAGTCTCACACCCAGAAAGCACATGTCCTGAGAGGGTACTAGACTGGACTTTATTTCGTTCACAGAATACCCCAGGCATCTTAACAATGCCATCACATACTGTAAATGATGAAGAAGTTCGTCCTTTTCTTGGGCCAGAATCAGGCAATCGTCCAAATAAGGATAGATCTGTATTCCTCTTAGCCTGAAGAAAGCTACCACTGGAGCCAGAACCTTCGTGAACACTCTGGGCGCAGTAGATAAGCCAAAGGGCAATGCAGAGAACTGATAATGTGAAGTCCCAGCCCGAAAACGCAGATACTTCCTGCAACTGGGCCTGATAGGAACATGAAGGTAAGCCTCCTTGAGATCCAGAGTCACCATCCAGTGATCTTTGCCCAGCAGAGGTAAAAGCTGTTGTAACGTCAACATTTTGAACTTGGGAATGTCCAGATATGTATTGAGGATAGATAAATCCAAAATTGGTCTCCACGTGTTTCCTTTCTTTGGTACTAGAAACAGGCGAGAATAAAATCCTAGGCCCACTTCTGGCAGAGGGACCGTGTATGGCCCCTATTTGAAGTAGTAGAGAAATTTGTTTGCGAGCCTCTAGTCTTTGCTGAGGAGGAACGTCCGGCATGCCTTTGAAAGGAGGCAAGGTATGGAAATAAAACTTGTAACCCTGGTGTATGATATCCAATACCCATTTGTCTTGGGTAATCAACATCCAATTTTCCTTGAAGAGTGCTAACCTTCCTCCCAAAGGTGCTGCCAGGCAAGAAGGATCTGGCAGCTGAAAAGTAGGTCATTGGGCCTGTTTACGAAAGGACTGGCCCCTGCCCTCACCGAAGATTGTGCAGGTGAACTCCTGTTCTAGGCCTGAAAGAACTCTGAGCTCTGCCCCTACCACGCCTAGATCTACCCCTAGACTGAGAATCATAAGAAGGATACGTCCACCCCTTAGCAGGCCAATTCCTACTAAACCGGAGGCTGAACTTGCAAAAATCTTTAACAGCCTGCATAGACTTAGCCTTGTCTTCCATTTTCTTCAAGACTGACTCCACAGGTGAACCAAACAACACATCAGACTGCAAAGGAGCATCCAAAATCCTTGTCTTAACATGGTCAGATAAATTCTGATCCTTCAGCCAGGCGTGCCTGCGAAGAACTGAGCCAGTGGCAGCCACCCTAGACGAGGCCTGCACAGCATCAAAACCACACTGTAATGAATGCTTACCCACCTGTTCAGAGACATGCACCAAATCTTGTAATTCTTTACACTCAATGCCTTCCGCCAGAGCATCCACCTTAGACTTCAATTGAGAAAGAAGAAAGTTCTGATATTTCAACATATGAAACTGGCAATTCAAAGCCCTCATAGCTAAGGTAGAAGATGTATAGACCTTCTTTCCCCATCTATCCAAAGCTCTGGCTTCTTTATCTAGAGGAACCGGATTTTTTACAACAGAGGCCTTGACACCCTTAGGTCCCTGACTAATAGTTTCTGGGTCCGCCCTAGGACTCTTATAAAGATATATATATGAGCCTCAGGCACCCTGTAATACCTATCCGGTTTAACAGGAGCAGGAGGCAGAGAATCAGGATTAAGTGAAGCCTCTGCAAACACATCTTCCACAACATCCAGAACAGGGGGTATAGCCAAGGGCCTATGCTGGGGTAACAGCAAAAACTCCCTAAGCCTTTTCCTAGAATCAGAGAAGTCCTGACCTTCCCACTTAAAATGTTCCCTCATAGAATGAAGTGTCTCTGAAAAAGAAAAATCCTCTGGAGGAGAAGCAGAAGGAGTGGAATCATCTGCATCAGAATCAGAATAAGGAGAGTACTCCTGCAAGTCTTCAGCTGAAGACTCTGAAACATCCGAAGCCTGCTCAAAACTTCCCAACTCTGGCTCCACCCTAGGCCTCTTATCAGGAGGGGGCAAAGAACCTCTAATCAGAGTAATCAAATCTTCTGCCATTTTCATGTGCTTCTTAGGCACAGACCCTGCTGAACTAGGAGTGACACCAACAGAAGCTAAAACTGGCCTGCCTCTGGGAGAAGCCTTGGAAACAGAAGGAGAAGGCCTAACCACCCTAGGAAGGGAGGGGAGTACAGTAACTTGAGAAGCCCCTTCAGCCTGACCTGCCTCCTGAGAGACCACCTCCTGCAAACTCAAAGTCTCCCCCTGAGACTCCAGAGAAATCTCCGTCGGAACCACCGGTTCCACTGAAGCCTCTAAAGAACCGGCGTCCGGAACGGACGACTCATCTTGCCTGGGTTTAACTGCTTTGTCTTTGCGCTTCTTCAGAGAAGCGGGCCGGAGAATCCGACGGCATATTATAATTGCACCGCTTCCCAAAGACCAGCCTAGCACAATCTAACCTTCGCTAGTGCGTTATTGAACCTAGCACAAAAGCGACACCCAACAACGTCGTGCTCAGGCCCCAAACAAGGAATACACAAAGAATGATAATCCCTATGCGGTATCTGTTTCCCACAAGAAATACAGTTATTCACTTTTTCTGACATCCGGTAAAACACTGAGGCAAGAAAAAAACAAAATATTCCCCAACGGGGTACTTAGCCAACTTGGATTCGGTATTTCAGAACGCCGAACGGCACTTGCAACGCTGCTTCTGCATCGGACCATGCGGCAAAAAAGACTGAGGAAATGACGTCGGTCATGCGCTTTTGTACCCTGACGTCCTGATGTCAGTTTTAAGCGCCTTGACCGACGTCAGCCTAATACTTTGGTATTCGGGCCGACCGAGGACAGCGGATTACCCATATGTAAGGACTGCAGCAATGTGAGATGAAGAACATCATAGGTTTTTTAGGTACCATTGAAGTTTCCTCATATGCAGCTTTGCAAATGGGGTTAATAGAATGCAAGATGCCATGAATCCCAGAGCCTGCAGGATTTTCCTTGCAGTAAGCCTGGTACTTTTTGCTAGTATTTTGAAGTACTGAGATAGTTGCCCTTGTTTTTCTGGTGTAAGGTAGGCCATCTGGGTGTTTGTGTCCAAGTTGGCACCCAGGAAAGTTATTTTCTGGGATGGTGTTAGCCTTGATTTCTCTTTGTTGATTGTATATCCCAGAGAAAGCAGTAACCGTGTCACATATGCCAGATGTTCCAGAAGTATGTTCTTGCTGTCGGCTTGGATCAGGCAGTCGTCCAGATAAGGGTAAATTTGTATCCCTTGAAGTCTGCAGTAGGCAATCACTGATGCCAGGCACTTTGTGAATACTCTGGGCAGTAGATAAGCCAAAGGGCAATGCAGAGAATTGATAGTGGACTGAACCTGCAAGAAATCTGAGGTATCTTCTGCAGCTTTGTCTGATTGGGACATGCAGGTATGCCTCCTTGAGGTCCAATGTTACCAGCCAGAACTCCTTGCCCAGCATGGGAAGAAGCTGCTGTAATGTGAGCATCTTGAATTTTGGTACGATTAGAAATGTGTTTAGGGTGGATAAGTCCAAAATGGGTCTCCAGTCGGTTCCTTTCCTTGGTACCAGGAAAAGTCTTGAATAAAAACCTTGACCTTGTTGGTGAGTAGGTACCTCTTGAATAGCTCACATGCTTATGAGCTTTGAAATTTGCAGTTGTGCCTCTGCCCTTTGATTTTGTGGCAAGTTTGGCATGCCTCTCATTTTTGGAAGAGTGTGAAATTGAAATTTATAGCCTCTGTTTATAATGTCCAGGATCCATTTGTCTGTTGTGACAATATGCCAATTGCTTGCAAATAGTGCTAGTTTTCCTCCCAAAGGTGCTGCCAGCTGAGACATGCTTGGCATGGAAATGAGGGAGTCATTGGGTTTGCTTCCTGTATTGTTGTGCACTGTCTTCGCCACCTCTTGGTGCTGGAGTTTGCCATTGTCGGCCTCTATATGATCCTTGTGATTGCCCTCTGCCCCTTGTGCGTCTGTATCTACCTCTTTGGGGCTTGTCAGTGGCTGGAAAGGACCAGTTTTTGAAGGCCAATTTCTGCTAAAACGTGGTGGTTGGACCTGTAAGAAAGCTTTGACAGTTTGCATAGATTTGGCTTTTTCTTCCATTTTCCGTAGTATCTCCTCAGCATTAGTACCAAACAGCACATCCTTTTGTAAAGGAGCATCTAGAAGTTTAGCTTTCACATGATCAGGTAAATTTTGTTCCCTAAGCCAGGCATGTCTGCGAATGACTGATCCTGTAGCTGCCGCTCTACTTGAGGCCTCTAGGGCATCATAACCACATTGTAAGGTGTGTTTACCCACTTGTTCTGCACTATGCATCATATCCTGTAACTCCTTTAAATCTTGCTGTTCGGGTTGAGACATTTTGTTCCTCAATTGTGATAACATGAACTGTTGATATTTAAGCATATGAAACTGACAATTTAAAGCCCTCATGGCTAGGGTGGCCGAGGTATAAACCTTTTTCCCCCACCTTTCCAAAGATCTTGATTCCCTTTCTGCAGGAAGTGGATTTTTGGCAGTGGAGGCCTTCAATCCCTTGGGGCCTTGTGAAATGGTTTCAGGGTCAGCATTATGGCTTTTGAAGAGAAATTGGTGAGAGCTGGGTACTCTGTAATACCTATCAGGTTTGACTGGTGCAGGAGGCAGAGAGTCCGGGTTAAGACAAGCCTCCGAATAGACATCATCCAGTATGTCCAAAACAGGGGGTATAGCCAGAGGTCTGTGTTGAGGTAACAAAGAAATTCCCTAAGTCTTTTCTTGGAATCTGAAAAGTCTTGGCCTTCCCAATGGAAGTGTTCCCTCAAGGTGTGTAAGGTTTCCCCAAAGGAAAAATCCTCAGGAGGGGATACAGAGGGAATGGACTGTTCTGCATCCGAATCCTCAAAAGGGGAGTAAGAGTGTTCCTCTGCATCAGAATGTTCTGATAAAATGGATCCCTGATCAGAAGAGGGAGAATCTTCCTCCACTCTGGGTCTCTTGTCTGGAGGGGGTTGAGAACCTCTGATAAGAGTAATTAAATCCTCAGCCATTCTAAGCATCTGTTTTTTAGGCATGGGACCTGGAGATGGGCCCTGTACAACAGGCCTCATGGGCTGCCTGGCTGCTTTGGATTTAGTAAAGGCCTTAATTGAAAAAGAAGATGAGGGCCTAAATACACCATGGGTGGAGGTGGACCTGTCCACATTAGTAGGCTCAACATTAGCAGAGGCCTCGGTTGTAGTCTGGGAAAGGGCCAAGGACCCAGCGGTCTCGGGTACAGAGGACACCGCCAAAGAGTCGTCGTCGGTAGTCAGGGACTGCAAAGGCGTCTCGCTGAGAACCGGACCACGTGTAGCCTGTTTTGGCGTGGTGTCGGCGGGGACCGCGGGCCTCGCGTGTCGGTCCTTTTCCTTGCGTTTTTTTGGTCAAAACGGTAGTCGGAGTGTCCGACGACATTTTATAATCAAAAGCTTTACCAAAGTAATGCTGGGCGAACTCCGCCCGATGCTTAATAGTGCGTTTATTGAAGGTAACGCAAAAGCGACAGCCCGAGACGTCGTGGTCTGGGCCCAAACAAGGTATGCAGCGGGAATGGAAATCCTTATGCGGTATTTGCTTCCCACAAGAAATACAATTATTAACTTTTTCTGACATCAGTCTGAGGCAAGAAAAGTTTCCCCAACGGGGTACTTAGCTTTAATGAAGACTTCGGATTCCAAAATATTCGTAATTCAGGAGCTGGCCGACCGGCACTTGCGAACTGCTTCTGCTTCGGGCACCGCGCGGCAAAAAAGACTGGAGAACATGGCGTCGGCTGTGTCTTATATACTCTGGCCTCACTGACGTCAGAAGAGAAAGCGACGACAACCGACGCCGGACCAAGACTTTGGAATTCGGCCGACCGAGGGACCGCCTGACGGCAGATAACCCATCTGTGATTACTGCAGCTGTATGCACGATGAACATCTGGTAATGGCTGGCTCCCAGCCGGAAGCGGAGGAACCTCCTGGATCGTCTGTCCATCAAAATGTGGTAGTACGCATCCTTGAGGTCTATGGAGCACATCCAGTCGTTCTCCTGCAGAAGGGGGAGAATGGATTGAAGAGTGACCATCCGGAACTTTTCTTTGGCTACTGACAGGTTCAGGAAGGACAGGTCGAGGATTGGTCTTAGGTCCCCCGTCTTTTTTGGCACCAAGAACAACCTTGAGTAAAAGCCTGATCCAGACTGGTCTGGGGGGACGTGCTGGATTGCTCTTTTTTCTAGCAGCCAGAGTATTTCCTCGGCTGCCGCCTCCCTTTGATTGCGTGGGACATCGGGGAGGCTTCGGGGACTGAGAGGGGGATTGAGAAAAGGGATCTTGTAGCCTCTGGATATGATCTGAAGCACCCAGCAATCTGTTGTAATGGACTCCCAAGCTGCCAGGTGCCTCGAGAAGCGCCCCCCGACTGCCTACAGAGTGGAGCAGTCGGGTAACCCCTCAGGGTTGCTGCGTGGGCCAATGGTTCTCTGGACCGACAGTTCTTCAGGCCCCCTCTGCCTCTAGGGCCCCCTCTGCCTCTAGGGTGGCGTCCACCCTGTCCTCCTCTGCCTCTAAAGGACGAGGGATCTGGAGCGAAACGGGACTGTTGAGACTTCCAGAACCACATCTTCTTCTGTCCCTTTTGGTTCCTGGAGAAGGACCTCTGGGGAGCAGAGAAGCAGACTCCGACGGCAGACAACGTCTTCCTGTCTTTTTCGCTCTGGACCAGTGTGTCGCGTACGATCTTGCCAAAAAAGGCAGAACCATCAAATGGGGCATTTGCGAACTACGCCTTAAAGGGTTCCACAAAATCACAATGACGGAGCCACGCCTGTCGCCGTAGGACGACGCCTGCTCTGCTAGCTCTAGCGGCTCCTTCCGTGGCATGGGATAGTAGCCGCATAGAGGTATTGGAGATAGATTTGAGAGTGGCCATTCGGGTAGAGTACACTTTCTTGTCCTCCACCGACATGGCATATTCTTTGATAAGATCCCGCTGGAGCCGTATCACGTGTGCCATATAGTTCAGCGACCTCACAGAAAAGGTGGCTGAAGCGAACACCCACTTCCCCAGACGGTCCATCGTCCGAGACTCCTTGTCTGGAGGATGGACTGAGGAACTCTCCTGGGCCAGTTCCCTTTTGGTGGCGGCCGCCACCAACATGGCATCTACCGGGGCCTCCCTTGCTCCAAAATGACCTGTCCGAAGGGGGGGGCTGAGAATTTTATCCGGCCTCTTTGAAATGGGCTTCACAGTGTCCGGTTCCTTCCATGCCCTGGTAGTAATCAAGTCTACCAGGGGATCGGCGGGAGGGGACACCCAAGAGGTAGACAGGCCTGTAAACACCTCCAGAAACACACACTCGTCAGAGGAAGGTTTTGGGGCAGACCACCCCCCTCTGATCCGAAGCATCTCCATGATGTCTCCGAAGGAGACGTCTTTGGGGGGTGACCTTGGGGAACCTTCCCCTCCAAATCTGTGTCCTCTGTCAAGGACTCAGGGGAGTCCAAGTGCCTCCTCTTGCACTTCCGTTTGTGACGGACCTCCTCGGGGGGGCTGTCCGAAGAGGCCTCACCCACCACATCCTGTTCCAACAAGGGAACTACCTGGGACGTCTGAGCAGGCTGTCCCTGGGGCCGGGTGATGGAAGGCGGACCCGTCTGAGAGGGAGTGCAAGGTGGAGCCATAGCTGAAGCCGGGGGCCTCGAGTCCCTCGACAAAATCCTCTCCACGACATCGAACGCCGAAGGAGAGCTGCTCTCCCTAGGATCCGAGAGCAGACCCTCCCTCGGATCAGACGTGCGGATCCGAAGGGCCAGTATGCTCCGACCGAGACGGAGCTAAAGCCATACTGACATCTCCAGATCCGAAGTTCAGCTCTCAGATCCGAGAGCTTGGCTCCGAAGAAAATGGACCTGAGAGACTCGAAGGTGCCATCAGCACCGAAGTACCCGATACTATCGGCGCTGACAGTCCCCCGGCTCCGACGCTACCCGGCTCGAAGGCTCCGAAGCCCGGTAGTGGGTCGGAGAAGGAGCAATCGGGGCGAAAAAGGGGGTCGAGCTCCCCCCCAGAGGGGGGGGGGGGCAGGAGCACTCCCATCTGCAGCTGGGCCTGGAGAAACGTACGCATCATCCAGTCCAAGTCTGCATCGGACATACTGCGGGTAGACCTTGATGAGGCCACTGAGGCGGGCCGGGAGTGCCGCCTCGATGACCTCGAAGGCGACCGGGTCTCCTCCTCCTCCGGTGAAAAGCAGGGAGATCGGAGCCCGGAAGGAGAAGACTCTGAGGCCCTAGGAGGAGAAACCCGTTTGGCTGGCGAGGCCGATGCAGAAGCTTCGGCCCGCCGCTTGTGGTGCTTTTCCCAGGCGTTTCTCCTTTCTGGCTTCCCTCTCCTCCTGGCCCAAGGTGGGAGGTTGAGTCCCGGCCAGGGGAAGGGGAATAGCCGGTGGCGCTGCCGCGGCAGGTGCCACGGAGGGACCGGAGGACGAAGCCGAGTCCGGGGGCAGAAGTCCCACCAGAATCAGCTTTGACCTCCGGTCCTTGAGGGCCCTGGGGTTGAATGCTGTGCAAATAGTGCAGCCGGTGGAAAGATGTTCAACCCCAAGGCATAAAATGCACAGAGTGTGGCCATCTGCTGGGGACAGCTTATGGCCACACTCGGTACACTTTGAAAAGAAAGTTTTGGGTGCCTCCGCCATACCTACAAAAGAAACACACTCGCTAGGCCCCAAAACACACACCCCAACGCGTACACGAGGGGGAGGGAATAACACTAAAAAGGACAACTAAACACTAGATAAAGAAAAACGTTAATGCTACTGGGGAACTATGCTAACTCACACACACACAAATATTTGTTTAAACTAGGAAAAAAGATTTTTTCTCACAAATCCAACAACTACCATGCCTGGAAGCTCGATCAAGCTGCTGAGAGAACCGCGGCAAACTAGATCTGAGGTCAGGAAGGGATAGCAGGGGATTATGGGTAAGGGGGAGGAGCTTGTAGCTCGGATCTTAGCTGTTGGAAGCTGCCGGCTCGGATCCGATATGGATCCGATAACCCATAGGTTGATGGACAAATGAAGTTAACTACTTCAGATCTATTATTTTTAAATACGAAAGAGAAGGCCCAGGTAGAAAGTTGGTAGCTTCTACAGGAAGAGATAGCCAACCCCTGCCCCACCTTGAACTGCTGCTTCTTGTTGCTGGGCTGGTGTTTTGTGCAAAGTGTTCCGTAAGAATTGCAATTACTGCTTCTTTTGCTTCTAAGTAAGTAAATATCAATCAAGAGGGCATGATGCGTTTTGTTTTGCTGACACATTGCGTCTTAACTGAGGAATGTAATAACAAAACAAAAGTGTACACTACTGAATAGTGTTGTTGTTGTCTTTCGGCTTTTCCCGGTTAGGGGTCGCCACAACGGAACTCCGGTCCGCTAATGATTGGCAGGTTTTTACTTTGCCGAGTTGCCAGCTCGATGCCCAACCTTCAACGAAGGCACACCCATTCACACGTCTTTCGGAACGCCACTCGACCGCGGGGAAGACTTGCAGACTCCACACAGAAGGCACTCCCCACACACCAGCCGAGAATCGAACGGGAGAACTTCTTGTTGTGAGGCAACAACACTACCACTGCACCACCGCGGCAGATAGTGTACATTTCCAAATTAAAAATAAAACGGAAAAAGCATTCTGTAGAAAGCCCAATTTATACCATGAACCATAAAACAAAGAGCTTCTTATGCACTGCACTGCAAAAAGGGAAGTGGCACCATAGTTTAACAGACAACGCACACTGCAGTAGCTTGTCTTCAGTGTTGCCTGCTTAATCACATTGCGAAGTATGGCAACAAGCAATGCCAAGACCAAGTACTGCAACAGCAATGAAGTAAATTGTAATGCCAAAAACAAACATTTCTCATAACCTGTAATGCACAAAATGTAAGTTTGCCATTTTGCCAGCCAAAGGCTCTGCAGTTGTATCACTGGAACTTCCAGTTTTTATTCTGGCATTTCATCTACAAGCATCACATATCTGAACACACTTCTGTCACTCACCTCCTATTCTCCTGATCCTTAGAGAGGAGTTTCTCCAATACATTTATCTCTAACCGTGCTGCTTCTCTGTACTTTTCCACATTTTTGATTATTTTAAGAGCAATTCTCATACCACTTCTGCAATAAAAAAATACATACAAATAAAGCACATTACATACCAAAACATTCTTCAAAAATGCAACCACTGAATACACGGAGGAGCCTTTGAATTCCAAATGCTAAAGCACTTAACGTGCACTCCAAAGAAATAAACCAATAAAAAAAAAATATATATATATACACACACACACACACACACACACACACACACACACACACACACACACACACACATATATGTACGTGTGTGTGTCAGTGAAGTGTAGTTAAAATTTAAGAAAGGACTGCAAAGCAATAGATATTTGAATTATCTATCAAGTGGGCAGTACGCTTCCTTCTATGCATCATCTGACAAAACAATTACAACTCTCGATGTTAGGAAAGTTTACGTGATGTGGTGAAGAATTTAAAACTGTAAATGATTAATTCAAAGGTTATCAAGCAGACATAAAACCCAAAATGATACAAGGATTCCAAAACGGATTACTTTTGAATTTATGAACTAGGTTACCCCTTAAATAAAACTTGTTTTATCACTCTTGTCCATTCCGATCTTGCCAATATTCATGTATGTGCCTCTTAGCCGAAGCAGCTCATGACTTACAGCTGCAAGGTTTTAACTAGAAGGTTCACAAATGTTAACAGAAACTTCTTAAAACAGCAACACAAACTAAAAAAAATAACGGTGAACTGAAAAGTACAGTTGTGTATACTTACCATAAATGTAGATGTTCGAGTGTATTCACCGTTGCAGTCATCACCTGTGGGTTTATCCCTGCTGTGGTAGCCCTCAGATGGCCCGAATATCAGTCAATGTTTTTCTGCATCGGCTGCAGTCGCCTATAGTCTGATGTCTAGTTGTCAGTGCTATAAAACTGAGGAATAGTGGGCATTGCTGTGCTTATTCCTTGTGCTTGGTTCCAAGCTCAGAATCTTTTCCATTTGTCAGCATAAGATTTTCTAGAACTAGGCCTTCTAGCCTCCAAAATGACATCCATCACAGATTTGCTAAGAGATGTAACTGGTGCAATTAGTTGATTAGCCATGCTGCAAGATTCAAAGTTTGGAGCCGAGTGTGCAGAATTTGATAGTTCTGCTGAGACAGTAGGTAAGGTGTCTGAGGAGGTACCATGCAGGAATATGCGTCATACTGCGCAGGAGCGGGTACCAGTGTTGGCGAGGCCAGTCTGGAGCAATCAGAGTCATTTTTGGTTTTTCTTGTCTGACTTTTAGTAAGACCCTGGAGACCAGAGGCAGAGGGAGAAAGGCATAGACAGATAGGTTTTTCCAGCTGAAGGATAGAGCATCCACTTTCCAAGATTTTTTGTAACGAATTCTTGTGCAGAATTTGTCCAACTGATAGTTTTGGGGTGAGGCAAAAAGATCTATGTCTGGGCTCCCCCATTTGCATGTCAATATGCTGAAGATTTGTGGATCCAGTTTCCATTCGTGTGGGTCCATAAGATTTCTGCTTAGTTCATCTGCCACAGAATTTTGCTTTTCTGCCAGGAATTGAGCTTGTAGATGTATTTGATAAGTCAAGGTCGTGTTCCACAATGCCATGGCTAGTCTGCACAGGGGGTAGGAATGTGTACCCCCCTGCTTGTTTATGTACCACATGACTGTGGTGTTGTCTGTCTTGATCAGTAGTTGTCCTGGATGAAGATAGTCCTTGAAAGCTGTCAGAGCATTCTGTACAGCTAGCATCTGTTTCTGATTGATATGCAGGTGCATTTGATTTGGGCTCCATTGGCTCTGAATGCATCTCTCTGCCAGATGGGCCCCCCCAAGCACAGTCTGATGCGTCTGTAGTCAGGGTTTGGGCGGCAGGGGGTAGAATGAATGACAGTCACTTGTTTTGGTGGCAGGCCTCTGCCCACCATAGGAACTTTAGTTGCAGGCAAGGAATGATAGGAATCATTGTTTCCAGGCTGTGACAATGTTGACTCCATAAGCTTTTTAGGTACCATTGAAGTTTCCTCATATGCAGTCTTGCATATGAAATTAGAAGAATGCAGGAGGTCATGAACCCCAAGGCCTGCAGAATTTGTCTTGCAGATAGCTGGGTTTTTGTGGCCACCTGTTTGAAGTAAATCATCAACTGAATTTGTTTTTCTGGCATGAGGTAAGTCATCTGGGCAGTTGTATTCAAGCTTGCACCCAGGAATGTAATTATTTGAGAGGGTACCAGTTCTGATTTCTTTTTGTTTATTGTGTACCTTAGACAAGTTAGACGCCTTCTTACAAACGCCAGATGTTTTAGAAGAGTGTCCTAGTTTTCTACCTGAATTAAACAATCGTCCAGGTATGGTTAAATTTGAATATTTCTTTGTCTGCAAAAAGCAATTACTGGTGCCAGGCACTTTGTGAAGACCCTGGGTGCAGTAGATAAGCCAAAGGGCAGTGCAGAGAACTGGTAAATAGCCTGCATTGAAGCGGATTTATCTTCTGCAAGATTCCCTGATTGGGATATGCAGGTATGACTCTCAAGTCTAGAGTTACCAACCAGACATCCTTGCCTATCATAGGTAGCAACTGTTGAGTAAGCATCTTGAATTTTGGAAAGTCCAGAAATCTATTTAGAATGGATAAGTCCAGAACTGGACGCCATTATTTTCTGGGTACCAGGAAAAGCCTTGAATAAAAACCTTGTCCCTTTTCCTTTTCTGGTACTGGTTGAATAGCCCCCATATTCATGAGGGACATAACTTGTTTCTGGGCCTCTGCCCACTGATTTGGAGGCAGATCTGGCCATCCGTTTGGGATTGGCAGCATGTGGAAATGAAATCTGTATCCCTGGGATTCTTCTTATTTCGGCTGCTCCCGTTAGGGGTCGCCACAGCAGATCAACTGTTTCCATTTCTTCCTGTCCTCTGCATCTTGCTCTGTTACACTAACCGCCTGCATGTCCTGTCTCACCACATCCATAAACCTTATCTTAGGCCTTCCTCTTTTCCTGTTACCTGGCAGCTTCATTCTTAGCATCTTTTTCCCAATATACTCTGCATCCCTCCTCAGCACATGTCCAAACCAACATAATCTTGCCTCTCTGGCTTTGTCTCCAAACCTTCCAACCTGGGCTGACCCTCTAATATACTTATTCCTAATCCTGTCCATCCTCATCACACCCAGTGCAAATCTTAACATCTTCAAGCTCTGACTCTTGCCTTTTTGTCAATGCCACTGTCTCCAACCCGTATAACATAGCTGGTCTCACTACCCTCTTGTAGACTTTCCCTTTCACTCTTACTGGTACTAGTCTGTCACAAATCACTCCTGACACTCTTCTCCACCCACTCCATCCTGCCTGTACTCTCTTCTTCACCTCTCTTCTATGCTCACCATTACTCTGACCTGCTGATCCCAAGTACTTAAACTCATTCACCTTCGCCACCTCTACTCCCTGCATCCTCACCATTCCTCTGTCCTCCCTCTCATTCACACACATATATTCTGTCTTAGTGCTGCTGACCATCATTCCTCCTCTTCTCTCTAGAGCATATCTCCACCTCTCCAGGGTCTCCTCCACCTGTTCCCTACTCTCACTACAGATCACAATGTCATCTGCAAACATCATAGTCCACGGGGACTCCTGTCTGATCTCGTCTGTCAACCTGTCCATCACCACTGCAAATAAGAAAGGGCTCAGAGCTGATCCTTGTTGTAATCCCACCTCCACCTTAAACGCATCCGTCACGCCCACCGCACACCTCACCACTGTCGCACTACCCTTGTACATATCCTGTACCACTCTTACATACTTCTCTGACACTCCCGACTTCCTCATACAATACCACAACTTTTCTCCAGGCACCCTGTCATATGCTTTCTCTAAATCCACAAAGACACAATGCAACTCCTTCTGACCTTCTCTGTACTTCTCCATCAACACTCTCAGAGCAAACATCGCATCTGTAGTGCTCTTTCCTGGCATGAAACCATACTGCTGATCACTAATCATCACCTCTCTTCTTAACCTAGCTTCCACTACTCTTTCTCATAACTTCATGCTGTGACTGATCAGTTTAATCCCTCTGTAGTTACTACAGCTCTGCACATCACCCTTATTCTTAAAAATCGGTACCAAAACACTTTCTCCATTCCTCAGGTATCTTCTAATTTTCCAAGATTTCACTAAACAATCTAGTTAAAAACTCCACTGCTATTTCACCTAAACACCTCCATGCTTCCACAGGTATTTAAAACCCATTTGTCCTGGGTAGTCCAGTTGCCAGTTTCGTGCATGAAGCGTCAGTTTTCCCCCCAAAGGGGCGGCCAAAAGATAAGTGCTTGTTGATTGCAGTGGAAAGTCATTGTGACTGTTTACCATAGGAATGTGCCTTGTTGCTTCCAGATTTGGAGGTGGAGGCACCCCATTGCTTTGTTCTAAAAGTCCCTTGTGACTGAAACCTGGAGCCTTTGGAATGTCTGGGTTTGACCTGAGCGGCTCTAGTGGGTACTGGAAAAGACCAGTTCTTAGTAGGCCAGTGCCTGCTAAACCTGGGTGGCTGCACTTGTACGAAATCTTTCACAGTTTGCATAGATTTAGCTTTATCTTCCATCTTTTTCAAAACTTCTTCAGCCTTATTGCCAAATAATCTGTCCTGTTGTAAAGGAGCATCCAACAATTTTGCTTTAACATGGTCAGGCAGACTTTGCTCCTTGAGCCAACCATGCCTTCTTATCACAGATCCAGTTACAGCAGCCCTGCAAGAGGCCTTCAAGGAATCAAAACCACATTGCAAAATATGTTTTCCAACTTGTTCAGCTGCATACAATAAATCCTGTAACTCTATTTTCCGTCAGAAATCAACATCATTTTCTGTTTAAGTAAACCCATGACATGCTGTTGATATTTAAGCATATGAAATTGACAGTTTAAAGTCCTTAATGCCAAGGTTGCAGACGTGTAAACCTTCTTACCCCATCTATCCAGCGCCCGGGAATCTCTATCAGAAGGGGTAAGATTTTTAGCAGAAGAAGCCTCAACGCCCTTGGGACCTTGAGAAATGGTTTCAGGGTCAGCAGAAGGGTTTTTAAAAAGGTATTTGTGGGAGTCAGGAACCCTGTAATATCTGTCTGGCTTACTAGGAGCAGGAGGGCAGGGAATCAGGAGTCGTACTGGATTTTGAGAAAACATCATCAACAATGTCTAGAACAGGAGGTATAGCCAAAGGCCTATGCTGAGGAAGAAGAAGAAAATCCCTAAGTCTCTTTTTAGATTCTGAGAAATCCTGACTCTCTCAGTGAAAGTGTTCCCTTAAGGTGTGCAAAGTTTCTCCAAATGAAAAATCCTCAGGAGGGGAAGCAGAAGGGATGAAGTCTTCTGCATCAGAGTCCTCATGAGTGGGTATGGATAATTCCTGATCAGAAGAGGAATCAGAAGAAATAGAAACCTGATCTGAAGACTCATAGTCAGTGCCTTGCCTAGGACTCTTAGCAGGAGGGGGATGGGTACCCCTGATCAAGGTAATCAAGTCCTCAGCCATTTTGATCATTTGTTTTTTAGGCATTGGGGCCTGTACATGTGGCCCATGCGTCGGTTTTTTAGACATAGAAGTAGTTTTTGGCCTTAATTTTGAAGATGGCGGTTTAATATACAAATCATTAGGCCTGAAAACACCCTCAGAAGCCGGTGCCTGCTCAGCGGCTCTGGGCCCATCCAAGGTAGAGGCATCCGCTGGTTCAAGACTTAAAGTATCTCGTGGCATACCGGACTCCGAATGGGTCTCAGTAGAGGCCTGCAAATCAAAAGTAGTGAGTATCAGGGGCTGCGAAAGTGCCTCACTGAGTACCGGCGAACGGCTTAGGAGAAGCTTCGTCGTCAGTTTTGGACCTCAATGGTCTGTCTCTGTCTTTTTCTTTGCGTTTTTTAGGTATTCCGGTAGTCGGATTGCTAACTGACGACATTTCTGGATAGTTAAATCTTGAAGCAAAATATTTAGAAGCAAAGATATACCGACGTTTAATAGTGCATTGATTAAATTTAGCACAAAACCGACAGCAAGGCACGTTGTGGTCAGGGCCTAGGCAAGGAATACAGTACAAATGAAAATCCTTATGAGGTATTTGCTTCCCACAAGTAAAAAGTACAGTTGTGTACCTACCATAAATGTAGATGTTAGAGTGTATTCACTGTTGCAATCATTACTCTTGGGTTATCCTGCTGGCAGGCTACCCTCAGTCGGCCAGAATTCCAAAGTCTAGGTCCGGCATCGGTTGCTGTCGCCTCTTCCCTGACGTCAGCGCACCAGGGGTATAAAAGATGCAGCCAACGCCATTTTCTTCAGTTTTTCTTGCCCCAGATGTCAGGTTCCCCAAAATGGTAGGCTGAAAAATATGCCAATAAGAAATGCATGCAAAAAAATAACATTTCCTTCATCTACAAGCAAATACACCAAAAAGGTTGTACAGGATAGAGAAGTGCAGATAAGTCCCAGCAAAGAGAAGGGGGATGGTGGGGGATGGTGGGTGGGTAACCTGGACTGCAACAGTGAATACACTCGAACATCTACATTTATGGTAGGTACACAAAGTACAGTTTTGTACCTACCATAAATGTAGATGTCCGAATTGGATAGCATCTGCAGTCATAACAACTGGGTTGTCCTGTCGTCAGGCAGCCCTTCAGTCGGCCGGATTCCAAAGTCCGGTCCGCTTCGCTGATGTCGCACTTCACCCGGCGTCATCTCTGTTGGTCTTCGGGTATAAAAGCATCAGCCGACGCCATTTTCTTCAGTGTTTCTTGCCCCAGATGCCAGAAGCCCTATAGAAGGCTAAAAATTTTGGATAGATGCCAATGTTTCCAAAAGATAGAGGTAAACACAAAAATAAGCATGTATATACATAAATACAAACAAATACACCATGAAAGAAATCCCCCCACTAGCTAGCTATTAGAAGGGTAAACACCCTAGGAGTACCACAGAGGGGAAGGAGGGAGGTAATCCTGACTGCAGATGCTATCCAATTCGGACATCTACATTTATGGTAGGTACAAAACTGTACTATGTCCTTCATGGATGCATCTGCAGTCATAACAACTGGGTAGAATACCATAGCCAACTAGGGAGGAGGATAAAAGTAGATTATGGTGTGTTTAGGATCCCTTGCAGAACAGCAGTGGCAAACCCTGCTCGGGATCTGGAATATAGAGGTAAATTATAATGCTTGGCAAATGTATGCACGGAGGTCCAAGTAGCCGCCTCAATAATGTCTTTGGTAGCCACTCCTCGTAAGAAGGCTGTGGTAGTGGCTGTTGCCCTTGTAGAATGAGGTCTTATGTTCTGTGGAATTGGTTTTCCATGGAAGGAGTAACAGAATCGTATGCAATTTCCTATCCATTTGGAGATTGTCTGTTTGGAAATAGCTTTTCCTTCCCTTCCTGTTGCATAGGCTACTAAAAGTTGGTCAGTCTTTCTGCTATTTTTGTTCTGTCCAAGTAGTAGCGTAGCTGTCTATGTACATCCAAGGTATGCAGTATTCTTTCCCCTCTGTTTTGTGGGTTGGGAAAGAAGGTAGGTAGGTGGATTGCTTGGTTTAAAGACACTCTGGATACCACCTTAGGCATAAATGTAGGATTAGTCCTCATGGACACTCTATCTTGGTGGAAAATTAGAAAGGGTTGCACTGCCATTAAGGCCTGTAGTTCTAAAACCCTCCTTGCTGAAGTAATTGCCAGTAGGAAAGCAGTTTTCCATGACAGGTGTTGTAGGTCTGCTGTTGCTGCTGGTTCAAAAGGTGATAGTGTCAATTTTTCTAGCACAAAGTTCAAGTCCCAAGCTGGCAATGGTGGTTTCCTTGGAGGTTTTACATTCTTGATTCCTCTGAGGAACTGCCTGAGCAAAGGGTGTGAAAAAACAGGTGGATCAAAGCTGTATTCTGCTGAAATAGCTGATGCATGAATCTTGATGGAGGAGTAGGACAGGCCTGAATGAAGTAGTTCGCCAGATACTCCAGAATGTTAGGCATATCTATGTTTGATACATCTTTTCCTCTTTCAGAACTCCAAATGACAAACCTTTTCCATTTCCCAGCATAATTCCTTCTAGTTGAAGGCCTGCGTGCTTCAAGAATAATGTCTTTAACTCTTTGTGAAAGTTCTATATTAGCAGCTGCTATGTGATGTTCCATGCAGTCAGTTGCAGCGTTTTAGGTTTGGATGCATGGTGCTGAAGTTGTTCTGAGTTAGCATCAAAGGCATCAGGGTATTGGCCACATATTGTTCGAGACATGCTCCTCAGCAGTGGGTACCAATGCTGTCTTGGCCAGTTTGGAGCTATCAGGATTATCCTTGGACGTTCCTCCTTGATTTTAGTAGTACTTTGTGTATCAAGGGAAGAGGTGGGAATGCATATGCTGTTAGGCCTTTCCAGCTGAAGGAGAGCGAGTCCACTTTCCATGCTAGTGGGTGGAATGTCCTTGTGCAGAATTTTTGAGCTGGTGATTGAAAGGTGATGCGAATAGATCTATCTGAGGCATTCCCCATTTCTTCGAGATGGTCTTGAAGATATCCGGTGCAGCTGCCATTCGTGGGCATCCGATGTGGTCCTGCTTAACATATCTGCTAGAGTTTTCTTTTCCTGGCACAAATATTGCCTGTAACTGGATGTTGTAGCTGAGTGCCAGGGTCCACAGCTCCAAAGTCATTCTGCATAGGGGTAAGAATGAGTGCCTCCCTGTTTGTTGATGTACCACATGACTGTGGTGTTGTCTGTCCTTATCATCAAGTGGTCCTCCTTGAGAAATGGTCTGAACTTTTGGATTGCCAGTTTTACTGCCAGCATTTCTTTTAGGTTGATGTGCAGGTGAAGTTGGTCCTGTGTCCACAATCCTTGTACGCATTTGTCCAGCATATGCACCCCCCATCCTAGGTCTGAAGCATCTGTTGTGATGGTCTGGCTTGCTTGACCTTGCGAAAGGGCAGGCCTGGGTTTGACTGGCATGCCTGAGCCCACCATAGGAACTCCTGTTTTAAGCATGGTATTAGTGGGATTTCCGTTTCTAGGCTGTGTCTGTGTTGGGACCATAAATTCTTTAGGTACCACTGTAGTTTTCTCATATGTAGTCTGGCAAATGGAACCAAGATTATGCATGATGCCATGAAACCCAAGGCCTGCAGTACCTTTCTTGCTGTTAACTTGTTCAGTTTTGTTAGTGCCAAGAAGTAAAGAGGGAGTTCTTTTTGTTTTTCTGTAGTTAGGAATGCCATTTGTCTTACTGTGTCCAATTCCGCTCCCAGGAAAGTCCTTGTCTGGGATGGTATCAGTCTTGACTTTTGTAAATTGACTGTGTATCCCAGTGCTTGAAGCAAGTAAATGACCCTTTGTAAATCTGTTGTCAGCTTGCTTTTGTTGTCTCCTTGTATCAGGCAGTCGCCCAGGTATGGATAAATTTGAATTCCTGTAGTCTGCAATGGGCGATTACTGATGCCAGGCATTTTGTGAATACTCTGGGCAGTAGATAAGCCAAAGGGCAATGCTGAGAATTGATGGTGCTCTGATCCTGCAAGAAATCTGAGGTATCTTCTGCAGATTGGTCGAATGGGGACGTGCAGGTATGCCTCCTTGAGATCTAGAGTTACCAGCCAACACTCCTTGCCCAGCATGGGAAGAAGTTGCTGTAGGGTCAGCATTTTGAATTTTGGGACAATGATGTAAGTATTCAGGGTGGACAGGTCTAGAATTGGTCTCCAACTTTTTCCTTTCTTGGAACTAGGAATAGTCTGGAGTAGAACCCCTTTCCTTGCTCTGCTGTTGGCACTTTCTCCACAGCTCTCATGTTTGCTAACTCCATTATCTGTTGTAGAGCCTCTGTCTTTTGATTTGGAGGTAGATTTGGCATTCCTCTTTGTCTGGTAAAGTGTCGAAGTGGAACCGGTAACCTTGATCTATGGTTCGTAAAATCCACTTGTCCTTTGTTATGTGGTGCCAGTTTTTTGAAAATAAGGTTAGCTTTCCGCCTAGAGGAGCTGCTATTTGTTCCCTGGTAGGCGGGTTTAGGATTAAGTCACTGTGGCTGTGTTGATGTAGTGGCAGGTGCTGAGTCTGTGCCTCTGTTGTTACCTTGCCACTGTCGTCCTCTGTAGGCCCCTCCTCTGGATTGGTTTCTGCCTCTGGAACGTCTATTCCTGCCCCTTTGAGGTCTTGTGGAGTCAGGAAAGGACCAATTTTTGGCAGGCCAATTCCTGCTAAACCTTGGGGTTGAACCTGCAAGAAATCTTTAACTGTCTGGACTGATTTTGCCTTTTCTTCCATTTTCTTCATAACCTGCTGGGCAGGTGTACCAAACAAACTTGTTTTATCCATAGGAGCATCTAGCAATTTAGATTTAACATGATCCGTAAAGCTTGCTCCTTTAGCCATGCATGCCTTCTAATTACAGTGCCAGTCATGGCTGATCTAAATGAAGCCTCCAGTGCATCATAGCCACATTTTAAAGAGTGGTTACTAACTTGCTGTATGTTATTTACCATTTCTAATACATATTTCTTATCAAGAGATTCATCAGTGGTTAGCTTTTAAGTTAACTGATCAAGCATAAACTCTTGGTATTGTATCATGTGAAACTGACAGTTTAAAGCTCTAGATGAGAGAGTGGCTGAAGTGTAAACCTTTTACCCCATCTGTCTAATGACCTTGCTTCCCTTTCAGAAGGAACAGGGTTTTTAGCTATGGTCGCTACTGCCTTGGGACCCTGGGAAATAGTTTTGGGTCTGCAAGAGGGGCCTTGTAAAGGTGGTGATGAGTATCTGGCACCCTGTAAAATCTGTCTGGTTTGGCAGGGGCTGGGGTAAAGAATCTGGAGCGGAGCAGACATCATTGAAAGCATCATCCACCACAGAGAGAACAGGAGGTATAGCTAAGGGCCTGTGCTGTGGAAGGTGCAAAAGGTCCTAAGTCTTTTCCTGGAGTCTGAAAAATCCTGTTGCTGCCATTGGAACTGTTCTCGCATGGCATGCAAGGTTTCCCCAAAGGAGTATTCTTCTGGTGGGAAGCAGCTGGAATGGATTCTTCAGCATCAGAATCTTCAAAATTGGAGAAAGGAGCCTCTGGCTGGTCAGTTATGTCTGATTCATCAGCAGAATCATCAGAGGACACTGGCTCATGGGGCTCTGCCCTAGGTCTCTTCTCTGGGGCTGAGAGGCCCTGTCTGGGTGAGATTGAGATCCTCTAATTAATGAAATTAAATCTTCTGCCAAAGTAAGCATTTGAGAACTGGAAGAGGGCCTGGTTGAGGGGGTTTAACAGGCACTGTTTTAGTAGTCTTGGCTGCTTTAGCCCTGGCGAAGGCCTTAATGGACATGGCTGCTGGAGGCCTAGCAGCACCACGTGCTGGGGTAGAGACATCCAAGGGAATGGTGTCTGATAAGTCAGTGGTAAGCACCGTAGTGGGTAAAATTTCTGAGGCCGATTCAAGAGTGTTAGCAGGGACCTCAGTTGTAGAGGTAGATTCAGCTGTATTTTGATCAGTTTTCTCGGTTTCGGCCGAAACCGAGACACTCGCGATTTGCTTAACCATGGTTTCGGCCGAAACCGCGGACCGCGAGTGTCGGTCTTTTCTTTGCGTTTTTTGGCAGAATGCGTAGTCGGAGGATCCGACGGCATAATGTACGCAAAATCAGAACCGAAAAACTGTTCTGCAAACTCATACCGACGTCTAAGCGTTCGTCGGTTGAAAGAAGCACAGGACGAACAGGCTGCTACGTCGTGGGCTGGGCCTAAGCAAGGCAGGCAGTAAGAGTGGAAATCTTTATGAGGTATTTGTTTCCCACAGGTTAAACAATTATTAACTTTTTCTGACATCGGCTGAGGCAAGAAAGAGTCCCCAACGGGGTACTTAGCTTTAGAAGTCTTCGAAGTAGTATTCGGTAGAAGTAATCTCTGGATCCGACCGACCGGCACTTGCGAACAGCTTCTGCTTCGGGCGCCACGCGGCAAGAAAGACTGAAGAAAATGGCGTCGGCTGATGCTTTTATACCCGAAGACCAACAGAGATGACGTCGGGTGAAGTGCGACATCAGCCGAAGCCGGACCCGGACTTTGGAATCCGGCCGACTGAAGGGCTGCCTGACGACAGGACAACCCAGTTGTTATGACTGCAGATGCATCCATGAAGGACATCTGTACTATGTTCATCGTGTTTCACTGTTGCAGTCATTACTCTTGGGTAGAATCCCAAAGTTGAGGATGGGTGGCTGTGCTAAATAGGATTAGGAGAGGCTAAGAGGCCCTGCAGGACTGCAGTGGTGAAGCCTGCTCTGGACTTAGAGTAGAGAGGCAAGTGGTAGTGCTTTGTAAAGGTGTGCACTGAACTCCAAGTTGCAGCCTCTAAGATGATATCTTTGGTAGGTACTCCTCTGAGGAAGGCTGCTGAAGTGGCTGCTGCTCTGGTGGAATGAGGCCTAATGCCCTTAGGCACTGATTTGCCATGTTGAAAATAGCAGAAACGGATGCAATGGCCTACCCATTTAGAAATAGTCTGTTTTGAGATAGCCTTTCCTTGTGATCCTGCAGCATATGACACTAAAAGTTGCTCAGTCTTTCTGAAAGCTTTAGTTCTGTCCAAGTAGAAGCGCAACTGCCTGTGTATGTCCAAAGAATGCAGAATTTTCTCACCCTTGTTCTGTGGATTTGGGTAAAAGGTAGGCAAGTCAATGGTTTGGGTTGAGGGCTACACTGGACACCACCTTAGGCATAAATGTAGGGTTTGTACTCAGAGAAACCCAGTCTGGATGAAAAATGATGAAAGGTTCCACAGCCATGAGTGCTTGTAACTCCGAGACTCGCCTTGCAGAGGTTATTGCTAGGAGCAGAGCTGTTTTCCAGGATAAGAATTTTATATTTGCTGTTGATGCTGGCTCGAAAGGAGGCAGTGTGAGTTTTTCCAAAACATAATTGAGGTCACAGGCCGGAACTGGTGCTCTCCCTGGAGGCCTAATGTTTTTGGCCCCTCTGAGGTACTGCCTTATTAAAGGATGAGAAAAGATAGGTGGTTCTGTATTGTAATGGGCTGAAATGGCAGAGGCATGAATCTTAATTGATGAGAAAGAAAGGCCTTTGTTCAGCATCTCAGTTAGGTATTGTAAAATCTGAGGACTATTTGGTACAGACGTGTCAATGCCCTGTTCCTGGTTCAAGCACAGAATCTCCTCCATTTTTCTGCATAAGATTTTCTGGTACTGGGCCTCCTGGCCTCCAAGATAACATCCATAACAGCATTTGAAAGTGTAGTGTTCTGAATGGCTACATTATCCGCCATGCTGCCAGATTTAAGGTCCGCAGTTGGCTGTGCAGGATCTGATTGTTTTGTTGGGTCAGCAAGTGAGAAGTTTGAGGCAATATCCATGCTGGACCCTGAGACAAGATTGGGTACCAGTGCTGGCGTGGACAGTCTGGTGCGATCAGTATCATTTTTGGCTTTTCTTGTCTGACCTTTAGGAGTACTCTGGGAAGGAGAGGCAGTGGGGGAAAAGCATATACTGTTAATTTTTCCAGCTGAATGATAGGTCATCCACTTTCCATGCTTGCAATAAATCCTTGTGCAAAATCTCTGCAATTGACAGTTGTGGGGGGAGGCAAATAGATCTATGTCTGGGCATCCCCATTTCCTTATTATCATGCTGAAGACTTGTGGATCCAGTTTCCATTTGTGGGGATCCATGAGGTTTCTGCTTAGTTATTCTGCCAGAGTATTTCTTTTTCCTGGCAGGAATTGTGCTTGCAGGTGAACTTGAAGCGCCAATGCTGTGTCCCATAAGGTCATTGCTTGTCTGCAGAGGGGGTAGGAAAGTGTACCGCCCTGCTTGTTTATGTACCACACGACCGTAGTGTTGTCTGTCTTTATCAGTAACTGTCCTGGATGAAGCAGGTCCTTGAAGGCTGTCAGGGCATTTTGAACAGCTAGCATCTCTTTTTGATTGATGTGAAGATGCATCTGGTTTGCAGGCCATGTGCCCTGAATACATTTTCCTGCCATATGGGCCCCCCAGACATAATCTGATGCATCCGTTGTCAGTATCTGTCTGGCTGTGGGTAAACTGATTGGCAGACCCTTATTGTAGTGACAGGCTTCTGCCCACCATCGAAACTCCTGTTGTAGGCAGGGAATGAGTGCAATTACTTTCTCCAGGCTGTGGCAATGCTGAGTCCAATCACTTTTCAGATACCATTGTAGTTTCTTCATATGCAGTCTGGCATATGGAATTAGTAGAATGCAGGATGCCATGAAACCCAAGGCCTGCAGGATTTTCCTTGCAGATAAGTGGGTTTTTGTTGCCAATTTCTTGAAGTAAGTAGTCAGTTGCTTTTGCTTGTCTGGCGTGAGATAAGCCATCTGGGCAGTTGTACTTAAGCTTGCACCCAGGAATATTATCTCTTGAGAGGGTACTAGTTTTGATTTATTTTCGTTTACTGTGTACCCTAGGGCAATTAGTAATCTTTTTACAAATGCCAGATGCTGTAGAAGAGTGTCTTTGTTCCCTGCTTGAATTTGGCAGTCGTCCAAGTAGGGATATATTTGAATTCCTTTTTGTCTGCAAAACGCAATTACTGGTGCCAGGCATTTTGTGAAGACCGTGGGCGCAGTAGATAAGCCAAAGGGCAGTGCAGAGAATTGGTAATGCATTGAACCAGCTATGAATCTGAGGTATCTTCTGCAAGACTGTCTGATTGGGACATGCAGGTATGCCTCTTTTAGGTCCAAAGTTACGAGCCAAGCCCTTTTGCCCAGCATGGGCAGTAGTTGCTGTAGAGTCAACATCTTGAATTTTGGAAATTCCAGAAACGTATTTAGTGTAGACAGGTCCAGTATTTTTCTCCAGGTTTTGTCCTTTATGGTTACTAGGAAAAGTCTGGAGTAAAATCCTTGCCCCTGCTCTTGTTGAGGTACTTGCTGAATGGCCCTCATGTCCATGAGGGCTGCAATTTGCTTTTGTGCCTCTGCCCACTGATTGTGTGGCAGGTCTGGCATGCCCTTTGACCTTGGTAGAGTGTGAAAATGGAACCTGTAGCCTTGGGACACTATGTTCAGGACCCATTTGTTTTGGGTAACCATTGCCAATTTGATGAAAAAAGTGCTACTTTTCCCACCTAAGGGGGCTGTCAAAAGAAAACTGCTTGGGACTGATAGAGGATAGTCATTGGGACCGTTTCCTGTAAGGTTGTGATTTATCTTCGCCGCTTTTGGAGGTAGGAGCACCCCATTGTTTAGACCTGTATCAGCCTTGGAGCCGAGATCTGCCTCTGGGGTGCCTGTATCTGCCTCTTTATGGTCTGCCTGACACTGGAAAGGACCAATTTTTAGGCGGCCAGTTCCTGCTAAATCTGGGTGGCTGTACCTGTAAGAAATCCTTGACTGTCTGCATGGATTTTGATTTATCCTCCATTTTTTTCAACACCTCTTATGCTTTAGTACCAAAGTATCATGCTGTAACGGTGCATCCAATAATTTTGCTTTAACATGATCAGGCAGATGCTGTTCTTTTAACCAAGCATGCCTTCTAATAACAGAACCTGTAACAGCAGCCCTGCAAGAGGCCACCAGTGAATCATAACCACATTGCAAAGTATGCTTTCCCACGTGTTCAGTTGCATGCAATAAATCCTGCAATTCCTTGTTCTCTGAACATTAAGTATTTGTCAACATTTTCTGTTTAAGCAGTGACATTAAATACTGCTGATATTTAAGCATATGAAACTGACAATTTAAAGCCCTTACAGCCAGGGTAGCAGAAGTGTAGAGTTTTTTCCCCCCATCTGTCTAGAGCCCTAGAATCCCTATCAGAAGGGACAGGGTTTTTTTGCAGTGGAAGCTTTAACCCCCTTGGGACCCTGAGTTATAGTTTCTGGGTCAGCAGCGGGGTTTTTATATAGGAATTTAAGAGAATCCGGGACCCTGTAGTATCTGTCTGGCTTAGCAGGTGCAGGGGGTAGAGAGTCAGGGGACAGGCCGGACTCTGAAAATACATCATCTACAATGTCTAGAACAGGTGGAATAGCAAGGGGTCTGTGCTGAGGAAGTAGCAGAAAGTCTCTGAGCCTTTTCTTAGATTCAGGATAATCTTGGCTCTCCCAGTGGAAATGCTCCCTCATAGTATGCAGGGTTTCCCCAAAAGAATAATCCTCAGGAGGAGAGGCTGAAGGAATGGATAATTCAGCATCAGAATCCTCATAGGGAAGCATGGAGTAATCCTGTTCAGAAGAGGAATCAGAGGAAATAGATACCTGATCAGAAGAATCATACTCTGTATCTTGCCTCGGCCTCTTATCAGGGGGGGATGGGAGCCCCTGATCAAAGTAATTAGGTCTTCGGCCATTTTGAGCATCTGTTTTTTAGGCATGGAAATCTGAGTAGGAGAATGCTGTACTTGTTTCTTTGTCTTTAAGGCTGCTTTAGTCTTTGTCTTTGAAGCTGAAGATGGCTTAAGATATAGTTGTGTAGGTCTGAAGACACCCTCAGAAGCCGATGCCTGCTCAGCGGCTCCGGATCCATCTGAGGGAATGATTTCCAAATGTCCAATACCTTGAGTATCCAGAGGCCCAGTCGGCTTCACGTGGGAGTTGGTAGCGGGCGCCAGGGGCTGCGAAAGCGCCTCACTGAGAACCGGCGACTGGCCTAGTAGAGGCTTCGTCGTCGGTTTTGGACCTCGGATGCCTACCCTTGTCCTTGCGTCTTTTGTAAACTCCGGTTGTCAGCTGGTCTGACGGCGTTATATAATTAAATCTTTGGCCAAAGTAATGAAATGCAAAATCGAACCGACGCTTGATAGTGCGTTGGTTAAATCTAGCAGAAAACCGACAGCTAGCAACGTTGTGATCAGGGCCTAGGCAAGGAATACAGTAAGAGCGAAAATCCTTATGAGGTATTTGCTTCCCACAAGAAATACAATTGTTAACTTTTTCTGACATTGGTCTCGAGCAAGAAAAAAGAAGTTTCCCCAACGGGGTGCTTAGCTTTAATGAAGACTTCGGTTCGGATTTCAAAATCTCAGGAGTCGGCCGACTGGCACTTGCGAACTGCTTTTGCTTCGGGCACCGCGCGGCAAGAAAGACTGAAGAAAATGGCGTCGGCTGCATCTTTTATACCCCTGGCGTGCTGACGTCAGGGAAGAGGCAACAGCAACCGACGCCGGACCTAGACTTTGGAATTCTGGCCGACTGAGGGTAACCTGCCAGTAGGATAACCCAAGAGTAATGACTGCAACAGTGAAACACGATGAACATCAATTATTAACTTTTACTGACATCGGTAAGGAGCAAGAAAAAGTTTCCACAGCGGGGTACTTAGCTTTTAGTTGAAGACTTCGGTTCTGAAACTCGAAAACGAAAATTTCAGGAGTCGGCCGACTGGCACTTGCGAACTGCTTCTGCTTTGGGCACCACGCGGCAAGAAAGACTGATGAAAATGGCGTCAGCTGCATGTTTTATACCCCTGATGACCTGACGTCATGGAAGAAGGGACAGCAACCGATGCAGGACCCAAGACTTTGTTAATCAGGCTGACTGAGGGCAACCTGCCAGCAGATTACCCAAATGTAATGACTGCAACAGTGAAACACGAAGAACATCAATCATGTTTCACAGCAGCATGATCATTACTGAACTATATTCACTTAATTATTAACTGACATCCACTTCAGTTACATCACACTTTTCTACATCAAGTGACTGCTGACATTTTGATCACCTGCACAAGAAGAAAAAACATGGCTTATTTTTTTCTTGACTGCTCTGTTATACATTTGTCATAATCAAGTGAGGCTGATTAAGGCAAACAAAATGAATAACTTGCTCTTCTGGACTCCTCTTCAAGTCAGCATCTATACAACCTTCTACAGCACAGCATGCTGTAATCCATTCCTTATTAGCTATTTAACTGCTAAAGTACAGTTGTGTACACTTACCATAAATGTAGATGTTCGAGTGTATTCACTGTTGCAGCCATCAGACGGGTTATCTGCCTGCAGGTAGCCCTCAGTCGGCTTGAATACCAGAGTCTTGGATTTCTGAGTCAGATGCTGTCACTTCTTCCATGACGGTAAGGTCGTCAGGGTTATAAAACATGCAGCAGACGCCATTACATTACTATGTTCTTCGTGTTTCACTGTTGCAGTCATCACACTTGGGTAGATTCCCAAAGCTGAGGAAGGGTGGAGGCAGTCAAGAAATATTAGGGCTGGCTAGAAGGCCTTGTAAGACTGCTGTAGCAAATCCAGCTCTGGATTTAAAAAAAGTAGGCAAGTGGTAATGCTTGGTGAAGGTGTGTACAGAACTCCAGGTTGCAGCTTCCAGGATATCCCTGGTGGGGACTCCCCTGAGAAATGCTGTAGAGGCTGAGGTAGCCCTAGTGGAATGTGTTCTGATCCCCTGTGGGGTAGGTTTTCTATGGTGTCTGTAGCAAAAATCGATACAGTGTGCTATCCATTTGGAGATGGTTTGCTTTGAAATGGCCTTGTCCTATGCACCCCTGTAGCAAAGCTGACTAGCGGCTGGACAGATTTCCTGAAAGGTTTAGTCCTTTCAAGGCAGAACCAAGCTGCCTGTGCACATCCAAGGAGTGCAGGATCCCTTTCCCCTTTATTCTGAGGATTAGGGAAAAAGGTTGGTACATGGATGGATTGGTTTAAAGTCACACTAGATAGCACCTTGGGTATAAATAATGGGTTAGTCCGGAGGGAAACCCTGTCCGCATGGAAGATAATGAAGGGTTCCATGGCCATAAGGGTCTGCAACTCAGACACTCTTCTTGCTGAAGTGATGGCTAGAAGTAAGGCTGTTTTCCAAGAGAGGAATTTTAACTCTGCTGTAGCAGCAGGCTCAAAGGGGGAAGCGTGAGCTTCTCCAGTACAAAGTTAAGGTCCCAGGCAGGGGTGGGAGCTCTCCCCTGGGGCCTTAAATTGTTAGCTCCTCTCAGGAACTGTTTGTCCAGAGGGTGAGAGAAGAGGGGTGGCTCAGTATTGCAATGAGCTTAGATGGCAGAGGCATGAATCTTAATTGAAGAGAAGGACAGGCTTTTGTGGAGCAGTTCTGTTAGATAATTTAGGATTTGAGGTAAGTTGGGCACGGTTGTGTCCCTTCCCTGAGACTGGCTCCAAGAACAGCATCTTTTCCACTTTTCTGAAAAAAGATTTCCTAGTACTAGGCCTCCTGGCCTAAAGGATGACATCCAGCACCTGTTTTCAGGGGATGAGCCGGGCTGCTAGGTTCAGGGTTTGCAGCTGAGGATGCAAGATCTGGCCCTCCTGCTGGGACAGCAGGGAAGGGGTCTGAGGCAGGTGCCATGGTAGCACTACTGTTACACTGAGTAAAAATGGGTACCAGTGCTGGCATGGCTAGTCTGGTGCAATCAAGATTGTCCTTGGCTTGTCCTGTTTGATCTTTAGTAGAACTTTTGAGAGGAGGGGCAGAGGGGAAAGGCATAGACTGAGAGGTTTTCCAATGAAAAGGCCAGGGTATACACTTTCCATGCTTGGCTGTGGGGAGTTCTGGTGCAACATTTGCTCATTTGATGGTTCTGGGGGGAAGCAAAGAGGTCCACCTCTGGTGCCCCCCACCTGTGGATCAGAAGCTTGAATGATTTGGGTTCCACTTTCCATTTGTGTGGGTCCATTAGATTTCAGCTTAAGTCATCTGCCAGTGAATTTAGCTTGCCTGGCAGGAACTGAGCTTGCAGGTGCACTTGATTGCTCAAGGCTGTGTTCCACAGAGCCATGGCTAACCTGCAGAGTGGGTAGGAATGAGTTCCCCCCTGCTTGTTTATGTACCACATAACTGTGGTGTTGTCTGTCTTTATCAATAGTTGTCCTGGAAGGATAAGGTATTTGAAGACTGTCGGTGCATTCTGTACAGCTAACATTTCTTTGTTTTGGGCTCCATTTGCCTTGAGTGCATTTGCCTGCCATGTGAGCCCCCCATGCATAGTCTGATGCATCTGTTGTCAGGGTTTGGGCGGCAGGGGGGGGGGGGTTGAGTGAAAGGGAGTCCCTTGTTGTGGTAGCAGGCCTCTGCCCACCAAAGGAACTCTGTCCTTAGGCAAGGAATGATAGGAATCATTGTTTCCATGTCCTGAGAATGTCGACACCAGACACTTTTTAAGTACCATTGAAGTTTCCTCATATGCAGTCTTGCATATGAAATTAGTAGAATGCAAGGGCCATGAACCCTAGGGCTTGCAGTATTTTTCTTGCAGATAGCTGGGATTGGGTGGCCAGTAGACTGACGTAGTTTGTCAAATAAATCTGTTTTTCTGGATTGAGGAATGCCATCTGGGAAGTTGTGTTCAAGCTTGCTCGCTGGAATACAATCTTTTGACTGGGTACCAGATGTGATTTCTTTTCGTTGATGGTATACCCTAGAGAAGTTAGAAGTCTCTTTACAAATGTCAGGTGCTGAAGCAGCAATTCCTGACTGTTCGGCTGAATCAGGCAATCGTCCAAGTATGGGTAAATTTGAATTTTTCTCTGCCTGCAGTATGCAATGGCTGGAGCCAGGCATTTTGTGAATACCCTGGGCACAGCAGATAAGCCAAAGAGAAGTTCAGAGAACTGATAGTGCATAGAGCCTGCTCTGAAACGTAGATATTTCCTGCAAGACTCCCTTATGGGGACATGCAGATAAGCTTCATTTAAGTCTACGGTGACTAGCCAGGAGTCCTTGGCTAGCATAGGAAGCAGCTGTTGGAGAGTAAGCATTTTGAATTTTGGAACCACCAGGAAGGTGTTGAGAATAGATAGATCCAGGATAGGGCACCAGGAGTTTTCTTTTCTGGGTACCAGAAACAGTCTGGAGTAGAAACCCTGTCCCCTTTGCTCTGTTGGGACAGGTTGAATAGCCTTGATACTGAGAAGAGAAAGTACCTGCTTTTGGGCCTCTGCCCACTGGTTTGGGGGGAGGTCTGGCCATCCGCTTGGGGTTGGCAGTGAGTGGAAGAAGAATCTGTATCCCTGGGATACAATGTTCAAGATCCTCCTAAGGGTGCAAGTATTTGGGTAAGGCTGGGAAGGATGAAGGACAAGTCATTGTGAACTTCTGCCATAGGATGGTGGCTTACTACTCCATGTTTTTGAGGTGGGAGCACTCCATTGTTTAGATCTCTGCATACCGTAAGACTGTAGTCTTGGTGGTCTGCTGCCCCTGGGTTTGGACTGAGAAGGTCTGGGAGGGACTGGAATGGACCATTTTTCTGAAGGCCAATGCCTACTGAATCTAGGTGGCTGTACCTGTAGAAAATCTTTAACAGTTTGCATAGATTTAGCTTTTTCCTCCATCTTTTAAAGGACTACTTCTGCTTTATTGCCAAACAAACGTTCTTGGTTTAATGGAGCATCTAGTAATTTTGCTTTGACGTGGTCTGGCAAGATTTGTTCCTTTAGCCAATCATGCCTTCTAAGAACAGACCCAGTGACAGCAGCCCTGCAAGATGCTTCTAAAGCATCAAAACCACACTGCAAATTATGTTTTCCAACTTGGTTTACAGAATGCATTAACTCTTGTAAATTTTATGTTCTGCACAATCAGGAATCAACATCAATTTTTTTTGTTTAATTAGTTCCATAATATGTTGCTGATACTTTAACATGTGAAGCTGGCAAATTAAAGCCCTGATGGCAAGAGTAGCAGAGGTGTATGCCTTCTTACCCCATCTGTCTAAAGCCCTTGAATCCCCATCTGAAGGAGTAGGGTTTTTGGCTGTAGTAGCAGCCTTAATGCCTTTAGGTCCCTGGGAAATGATCTCTGGATCTGCAGTAGGATTCTTAAATAGAAATCTGTGAGAGTCAGGTACTCTGTAGTACCTGTCAGGTTTCCTGGGAGCTGGTGGCAAAGAATCAGGGGTAAGACTGGATTCCATGAAGACATCATCTACAATTTCCAGAACAGGAGGGATAGCTAGAGGCCTGTGCTGAGGCAAGTTTAAAAATTCCCTGAGTCTCTTTTTGGACTGTGGGTAGTCCTGGCGGAAATGCTCTCTGACGGTATGCCTCGAATAACGAAAATTTCAGGTAGCGGCTGACCGGCACTTGCAAACTGCTTCTGCTTCGGGCTCCGCTCGGCAAGAAAAGCTGATGTAATGGAGTCGGCTGCATGTTTTATATCCCTGACGTCATGGAAGAAGCAACAGCATCAGACGCAGAAATCCCAAGACTCTGGTATTTGGGCTGACTGAGGGCTAACTGCAGGCAGATAACTCAAGTGCGATGACTGCAACAATGAAACACAAAGAGCATCAGTATATACTCTGAACAGATGACTAAACTTCACAAGGACAAAATATGAGAGGAATTAAGTTTAGCTCAAAGACTATTTCATGTCAACATAACCGATCTTACCGTCTGTGGTCAATGCATTGCACCACTCGCCCAAAGGTTCCTTCACCAAGATTGCCAACAATTTCATCTAATGAATAAAATGGGGGGAAAGAAACAAGAATGAGGAACACAACAGCAACTACATACGACATACAAGTGTAAAAATAAAACTGTCAAGCAGAAAGTTGAGTAATTATTCTTTTGTGCCACATTTCACTTCAACAATGCAAGTAAGACTTAATCTGATGCAGAGAGTTTTTAACACCATCTGCAAATTGCAACATCTACATTTCCTGTATTTCAGTAATGGTTTTAAATATGTATGCATAAGAAAAAAATAAAATAAAATAAACAAAAGAAAAGGGGATTGTAAAGATAAATAAAAATAAAAACAGGTCTGCAATTTTTGGGATCTTAACTAGAGAGCTAAATTATGTTACGATTTGGCTGTACATCTTTCTTGTAGCCAGTCGCCGATGCGATAGATCAGATGGCCTTCATCGTCGTCCTCCACATTCTTGACCCTCTTGCTGCTCTGCCGACTTCGCTGCTGCCATGAAGCCCATCATTCCAAGCAAACACGAAACCCATCATTCACCAGCCAATCAGAGATTTTCAAACCAGTGCAGTAGCCAGCATCACACAATGGTTGGTTGGTATGGAAATTCGAAATGTTGTTTGAGTTGGGGTGCAGCAGATGCCAATCAAGATTCCCAGCCAATTCATACGGCACATAGGAATATATAATGATAGGGATATTGCAAGGGAACATGTCAAGATAGAGTACACTAACTTAGAAAATAAATAAAAAAAATAAACATTTTCTTTTCTTTAATAAAAAATTCATGTACTGTACCACTCCAAAACAGTCTCAAACTGCAATTAAATCAGAATTCTACCCTAGAACTAAAGTGCAAGTTAAGCATATCACAGTCTTAAAATTTATTCCATGACACCATGCACCAATTCACTATCTGTGAAGATCGTGGGGCCAAGTTAAATCGGGTAAAAGTAAGGCCAGGCACAAAGAACATTACTCCCATTGTAGTGATAAAGACCAACAAAAACATGCCTGGGCATGAACAGTAATATGGGTAAGACAGCTCGATAACAGTAAGCTGCATAATTATAACAAAAATGCACCATAAGAAGCAGCACAGGAAACTGCCAAGCACCAAAGAGCAACAGTCCCTCCAACTCAGTGAGAAAGGTCTGCAACTCCTCATGTGCAAAAGTAACTCATGAAAAGTACTAATAACACCAATAAAGGCAGCTCCTTCTCCACAAAGGCTGCAATCCTGGTGGGAATGACAAGTGAAGAAAGGCAGGCTACAGGGTGTTTTCTATACAAAACTAGGACAGTCTTCTTGCATTACTTAACCTTTCAGTAAAACTCTAAATCAGACTTGAGGTGACTGCCATCAGGTGGGTGCAACCATACATGCTGGCACCACAAGGGGAAACCCACCTGGAACTATCTCAATGTACTTCTAACTTTTAGAACACAAAACAGTTTCATTAGGCATTTTTTTTCAATTTTACATTGCAAATACATAACCAAATAAAACATCAAATCAATTTTAGTAAAAATCACAAACACAAAAACTTGGTAGGAGTATCCCAAGAGCACCGTTTCTACTAAACTACCTGAGTTACCATTTCTAACTTGAAGACAATGAATAAGAGATAAAATAACTACCTGATGTTAGAGAGAACAGTAGGCCTATATTTCTCTAATTGGCCAATACGTCAGATCAGCTATAGTACCACTCATGGCTTTTACAGAGTTTTCTTGAAGAGTCTCTTGAAAATCAGCACATTATATCATTTTTTTTGTCCCTTTTGGCTGCTGACTTGAAACAAAGACATATTTCAAACAGGTCAACAATTATATCCAATATTCTAATCTAAAGCAGACGATCACAGTAGTATATGGTTATAAAACATGGAGATGTAAACTGTGTACTAATTTTAAAATCATGGATACTACTAACTTTATAAAAAAAATGGGTACTTTATTTACTTAGTTTTATCTGTTGATATTGACTAAGTCAATTCCATAAGACACGACCGATTTTCAAGGGAGACTAAAGCTGTTCTAACTGACCAAGAGTGATTTGTCCAACATTGCAAAAATATTGAAGGAAGTTTCCTGGAAACAGCCATAGGACCTTATAAAGATTACCACAAACTAAGCCAGGTCCCATACCTTAGTATAATGTCTCAACCAAAGGTAAACTGCAAACAGCTCAAGTACGGGACCATTTCAGAGAACATTTACCCTTTATCCTTGGCATTTCACACAACCCACAAAGTTCCAATAAGCAACCAAAATATGTTCGAGACCAGTGCATCGACTTTTTTTTGTCCCTTGCCTAACCTTTTGGAAAAAAATATGTGCCAAGTTCATCTGAGTGTGTGTGCACACATGTGTGTGTGTGTGTGTGCGTGTGTGTGTATACATATATATATATATATATATGAAATCTACGTATACCTGTACATATCTATATCTGTATATCTACATAAAATACATGGATCCCTTCATTTGGTCAACCTTCTGAAATTCCGAACGTCATATGGCTAAGACTATATGACCAGGATTTCGGAAGATTGAACTGTGTGAATGGAGATTGCTGTACATTGCGGAATGGGAAATTAGCAGTTTTCCTCAATGTGCAACCTTGGAGTTGGTGTATTTAATTAGCAGGGGGCTTGCCCCTGCAAAAAAAAAAAAAAAAAAACTTTTTTTTTTCTCTTCAGTGTCGCCCTTCTGAAATGTTGGTCATATGGTCTAGGCCATATGATGTTAGGCATTTCGGAAGGCCGATCAAATGAAGGGAATCTATACATATACATACATATATATATATATATATATATATATATATATATATATATATATATATATATATATATATACATACACACACGCACACACACACACACACACATTATTTATATATATATTTATATATGTATGTATATATAGATATATATATATATACACACACACACACACACACACACACACACACAAGGCACTTCTTGAGTAACAGTTTTGTACAACTTCAGTAAGTGTGGTTCATTTGACCCAGTTAATATTTACTGCAAAACTAACAAGATTTTGCATTCCTCACTGCAATTTTTTAGTCTTTTCTGCCACTTAAAAGTATAGTTCTTTTACTCAAGCACCTCTGTTACACTGATTTTTTCACTCAAGTCTCGTGTTGTATCAGGACATGATGCATGAGGAAAACTATCTATCTATAAGTAAATACATGGGTTTTATTTTTATCAGTCTCGTTTACCACCTGGACTTTTGGTGTAAAGTGAAGCCAGCATAACTTAAGTCTTGCCACCCGAATCCCAGTTTTGCTCATATATCAAATGCTAAAATACTATACTGAAGATTGTATTCAGATGAAAGTTCCACGAAGCTGCATAAAGCACATTTTTATGTCACTTAAACAGTATCTCTCAAAATGTTGCAGCACGACAGAGATGTGAAAAAACAGCATGAATGGCTACTGCAGTGGAAGGCAGATTAAGAGTTCAACCCTTCTCTTCATGAAGGGGGCAAACCACATACTGTCTTCTCTTCTATCCTCACTGAGTTAGATTATTTTTTTATTTTTTCCCTTCTACAATTATTAAGGAATATTTTTTTACTTGTATTTCTTTTGTGATACAGACACAAAAACGTGTATTAGCAAGTATACTTTTATATTTATTAGCATTTTGGAACTTAAACTAGGTTTCCTGTTTGATAAAACATTGGCACTGCACTGTCCTAAACATGCCATTAATATAATTTTACATATTTAACTATGGTTAAGTGACTCTATACACAAAGAAAAAAGTAAGTACAGTTGTGTACACTTACCATAAATATAGATGTTCGAGTGTATTCACTGTTGCAGTCATCACATTTGGATTATCTGCTTGCAGTAGCCCTCAGTCGGCCTGATTAACAAAGTCTTGGGTCCTGCGTCGGCTGCTGTCTCATCTTCCATGACATCAGGTAGTCAGGGGTATAAAGCATCCAGACAACGCCATTACATCAGTTTTTCTTGCCCCAGATGTCAGGTGCCATCATAATGGGAAGCAATTATATATACAAGTTTACACCTACAACAAAAAAAGCAAATACACCAAAAAGCTTTAAATATAGTAAGCAAGAATAGAGGTATAGCCAATAGAAGTCAGGGGGCTGGAGGGAGGGTAACTAGGACTGCAAAAGTGAATACACTCCAACATCTACATTTATTGTAGGTGTACACAACTGTACTATGTTCTTTGTGTTTCACTGTTGCAGTCATCACATTTGGGTAGATTCCCAAAGCTAAGGATGGGAGGAGGAAATCAGATAGCATTAGGACCAGCTATAAGGCCCTGGAAGACTGCAGTCGCAAAGCCAGCTCTGGATTTAGAGAAAATTGGCAAATGGTAATGCTTGGTGTAAGTATGTACAGAACTCCAGGTAGCAGCTTCCAGGATGTCCCTGGTAGGGACACCTCTGAGAAAGGCTGCAGAGGTAGATGCAGCCCTGGTTGAATGTGGTCTAATCCCCTGTGGGGTAGGTTTTCATGGTGCTTATAGCAGAAATTAATGCAATGTCCTATCCATTTAGAAATGGTTTCCTTTGAAATGGCCTTCCCCTCTGCCCCTGCAGCAAATGCAACCAGCAGTTCAGATTTCCTGAGAGGTTTAGTCCTGTCCAAATAAAATCTAAGTTGTCTGTGCACATCTAAGGAGTGCAGAATTCGCTCCCCTTTGTTCTGTGGATTAGAAAAGAAGGTTGGCAAATGAATGGACTGATTAAGGGCCACACTGGATACCACCTTGGGCATGAAGGAGGGATTGGTCCTGACGGACACCCTGTCCACATGAAAAATGATGAAAGGCTCCTCTGCCATGAGGGCCTGTAATTCAGGCACCCTTCTTGCTGAAGTGATGGCTAAAAGGAAGGCTGTTTTCCAAGAAAGGAATTTCAACTCTGCATTTGCAGCTGGCTCAAAATTAGGTAGAGTGAGTTTTTCCAATACAAAGTTAAGGTCCCAGGCTGGAATAGGGGCTCTCCTGGGTGGTCTTAAATTTTTGGCCCCTCTGAGGAACTGCTTCAGCGGTGGATGAAAGAAGAGGGGTGGTTCTGTGTTGTAATGAGCTGAAATGGCTGAGGCATGAATTTTGATGGAGGAAAAGGAAAGGCCCTTGTGCAGCATCTCAATTAAGTACTGAAGAATCTGAGGTAAATTGGGTGCTGCTGTACCAATCCCCTGAGCTTGGTTCCAGGAACAGAATCTTTTAAATTTTTCAGCATAGGATTTTCTAGGACTAGGCCTCCTTGCCTCCAGAATGACATCCAACACTTGCTTACTGAGGGATGGTAACGGAGAGATTAGGTAATTAGCCAGGCTGCCAGGTTCAGGGTTTGAAGCTGCGGGTGCAGAATCTGGCACTCCTGCTGGGACAGCAGGGCAGGGGTCTGAGGCAGGTGCCATGGTGCCAGCAGTGACACACTGGGCAAAAGTGGTTACACCACTGTTGGCATGGCCAGGCTGGTGCAATCAGTATCATCCTTGGTTTGTCCTGTTTGATCTTTAGTAGTACCCTTGGAGAGAAGCGGCAGAGGGGGTAAGACATAAACTGATAGGTTTTTCCAGGTGAAGGACAGGGCATCCACTTTCCAAGCTTGTTTGTGGGGAGTCCTTGTGCAGAATTTTTCCAATTGTTAGTTCTGGGGGGAGGCAAACAGGTCTATCTCTGGGCTCCCCCATTTGTTTCTCAACATGTTGAATATCTTTGGTTCCAGTTTCCATTCGTGTGGGTCCATGAGATTTCTGCTTAGTTCGTCTGCCAGTGCATTTAGCTTTCCTGGCAGGAACTGAGCCTGTAGTTGCACTTGGTAGCTCAAGGCTGTGTTCCACAGAGCCATGGCTAGTCTGCAGAGAAGGTATGAGTGGGTTCCCCCCAGCTTGTTTATGTATCACTTAACAGTGGTGTTGTCCGTCTTTACCACTAATTGCCCTGGAAGGATGCAGTCCTTGAAAGCTGTCCGAGCATTCTGTACAGCTAACATTTCTTTTTGATTGATGTGCAGGTGCATTTGACTTGGGTTCTATTTGCCCAGAATGCACTTCCCTGCCAGGTGAACCCCCCCCCACCCATGCATAGTCTGATGCGTCTGTTGTTAGGGTTTGGGCGGCAGGGGGTAGAGTGAATGGCAGTCCCTTGTTTTGGTGACAGGTGTCTGCCCACCAAAGGAACTCTTATCTGTAGACAAAGAATGATTGGAATCATTGCTTCTAGATCCCGAGAATGGTGATACCATAGGCTTTTTAGATACCACTGTAGTTTCCTCATATGCAGTCTTGCATATGGAACTAGTAGAATGCAGGTGGTCATAAACCCCAGGACTTGCCGTATTTTCCTTGCAGATAGCTGGGTCTTTGTGGCCAGTAGTTTAAAGTAGGCTGTCAAATGAACTTGTTTTTCTGACATGAGAAAAAACATCTGGGAAGTTGTGTTCAAGCTTGCTCCCAGGAATACAATTTGTTGGCAGGGTACCAGATGTGATTTTTTTTCGTTTATGGTGTACCCCACAGAAGTTAGCAATTTCTGTACAAACGCCAGATGATTCAATAGTATGTGTCCTGGCTTTCTGCCTGAATTAGACATTCGTCCAGGTATGGATATATTTGGATATTGCTTTGTCTGCAAAATGCAATGACTAGAGCTAGGCACTTTGTGAATACCCTGGGCACAGCAGATAAGCCAAAGAGCAGTGCAGAGAACTGATAGTGCATGTAACCTGCTTTGAAGTGTAGGTATCTTCTGCAGGATTCCCTTATTGGGATGTGCAGGTAGGCTTCCTTTAAATCCAGTGTTGCCAACCAGGCATCCTTGCTTAGCATAGGAAGCAGCTGGTGAAGAGTTAGCATCTTGAATTTTGGGATCATCAAAAATGTGTTTAGGATAGAGAGGTCCAGTATAGGACGCCAGGAGTTGTCTTTTCTGTGCACCAGGAAAAGTCTCTAGTAGAAACCTTGTCCCCTTTCCTCTTCTGGAACAGGTTGAATAGCCCTGATGCTTAAGAGAGAGAGAATTTGCTTTTGAGCCTCTGCCCACTGCTTTGAGGGAAGGTCTGGCCAACCGTTTGGGGTTGGTGAGGAGTGAAAGTGGAATCTGTATCCTTAGGAAACTATATATAAAACCCATTTGTCCTGGGTAATGAGTTCCCAATTTTTTACCTGCCAGGCAATCTTTCCCCCTAAGGGAACAGTCAGTTGTGCAGGGGTGGGAAAATTTAAAGTTAAGTCATTGAGACAGTTTACCATAGGGGGAGTCTTACCACTCCCTGTTTTTGAAGTGGGAGCCCCCCCACTGCTTAGCCTGGGTGTTCTGCTGGTTCTGGGTTTGGACTGAGAAGGTCTGGAAGAGGCAGGAAAGGACCAATTTTTTGAGGGCCAATGCCCACTAAATCTGGGAGGCTGTACTTGCAGGAAATCTTTAACAGTTTGCATAGATTTAGCTTTTTCCTCCATCTTTTTAAGTACTACTTCTACTTTGTTGCCAAACAGGCGGTCTTGGTTTAAGGAAGCATCCAGCAATTTGGCTTTAACATGATCTGGCAAAGACTGCTCCTTAAGCCAAGCATGTCTTCTAAGTACAGACCCAGTTACAGCAGCCCTGCAAGATGCCTCTAGTGAATTAAAACCACACTGCAAAGTAGGTTTTCTAACTTGTTCAGCAGAATGCATAAAATCCTGTAAATCCTTATTTTCAGCATAATACGGAATCTTCATCATTTTCTGTTTAAGCAAACCAATAATATGCTACTGATATTTTAACACATGAAACTGGCAGTTTAAGGCCCTAATGGCCAAAGTTGCAGAAGTGTATACCTTCTTACCTCATCTTTCTAGCGCCCTGGAATCTCTATCAGAGGGGGGTAGGATTTTTGGCAGTAGTAGCCTTATTTCCCTTGGGTCCCTATGAAATGGTCTCAGGATAAGCAGTACGGATTTTTAGAGAGGAACTTGTGAGAGTCAGGAACCCTGTAATATCTATCAGGTTTTCTGGGAGCAGGAGGTAAGAGTCAGGGGCCAAGCTAGATTCCAAAAAGGCATCATCAACAATGTCCAGTACAGGGGGGATAGCTAAAGGCCTTTGTTGGGGCAGGAGTAAGAAATCCCTAAGCCTCTTTTTAGAGTCAAGAGTAATCCTAGCTTTCCTAGCGAAAATGCTCCCTAAGAGTATGCAACGTTTCACCAAAAGGGAAATCCTCTGGAGGGCAAGCAGAAGGAATAGAGTCCTCTGCATCAGAATCCTCATAGGTAGATAAGGGTAAATCCTGGTCATCAGAGGACACAGAAATTTCAGAATCCTGATCAGAAGAATAAGCAAACTCAGTCCTAGGTCTCTTAGAGGGGGAATATGGCTTCCCTGATTAAAGTAATAAGGTCTTCAGACATTCTTATTTGTTTTTTAGGCATAGAGGCCTGACCATGTGGTCTGGGCGTCTGTTTTCTAGGCATGGATCGAGTTTTAGGCCTTAAAGTAGAAGATGGCATCGGTTTAATTTGCAAGTCAGTAGGCCTGAATACACCCTCAGGAGCCGGTGTTTCCACAGCGGCTCCGGACCCATCCAAGGTGGAGACATCCGCAGGTTCCACAGTTGAAGCATCTCGCGGCATACTGGACTCCAAATGGGTCTCAGTAGAGGCCTGCGAATCTGAAGTAGCGGGTATCAGGGGCTGCGAAAGAGTCTCATTGAGTACCGGTGAACTGGCGAGTAGCTTAGGAGAAGCGTCGTCGGCAGCTTTAGACCTATGGGGTCTGTCTCTGTCTTTATCTTTGCATTTTTTCGGTATGTCGGTAGTCAAGTGGCTTACCGAAGCCATATCTGGATAATTGAACAGAGTACCAAAATACTTAGAAGTGTAAATAAAACAGATGACGAATAGTTTGTTGTTTAAATAAGGCACAAAACCGACAGCGAGGTACATCGTGGTCAGGGCCTAAGCAAGGAATGCAGTATGAATGAAAATCTTTATGAGGTATTTGCTTTCCACAGGAAATACAATTATTGACTTTTACTGACCTCGGTTTAGAGCAAGAAAAAGTTTCCCCAATGGGGTACTTAGCTTAATTGAAGACTTCGGTTCTGAAACTCGAAAACGAAAATTTCAGGAGTCGGTCTACCTGCACTTGCGAACTGCTTTGGCTTCGGGCACCGCACGGCGAGAAAGACTGATGTAATGGCATTGGCTGTATGCTTTATACCCCTGACTACCTGACGTCATGGAAGATGAGACAGCAACCGATGCGGGACCCAAGACTTTGTTAATCAGACCGACTGAGGGCTACTGCAAGCAGATAACCCAAATGTGATGACTGCAACAGTGAAACACGAAGAACATCTGCAACCAGTAAGTTAAGACAAGCCTTTAAGGAAGATTGCTTTCTTATCGAACACATTTTTCATCAAGATCAGGTGACAATCAAGTCTAAAGTAAACCTTGAAATAAACAGATTAAAGACAAAAATGACAGCATGAATTTCCTTGAATAAATAACAAAATGATGTGATGCCAGGAGTAATTTGTAACAGAGTTAAATGTACTTATTTTTCTCTCTTCTCTCATTCGTCTATCAGTGTGCGTTTGTTGTCACAGCTTAAGAATATGTGATGTTTGTCTTTTCTGAAGATAAAAGAACAAGGAATGACTTCTGAAATGTGTTGGAGATCCAGGCTTACTGACTGACATTACAAAAGTAATAAAGTGATGAAAGCAAGAATGCTCTTTTGAAATCTAATTGCTGCAGTGTGTCTGAAGGCCTTAAGGGTTTGCATATCACTAATGCACACAAGGATGGAGTCAACGTAAGGAAATAAACTTGACAACCTCTATTGTTGCAAGACTTATTCCTGAGAAACATTACTATGACGAGTACAACTGATCTACTCGTTTTCACTCCAGTGTAAGCAGAGAACAGCAAATGTCATGCAATAACAGGGAGCTTGGGGGGGATGGACAATGTACAAAACTGTGTCCTATGCTATGCTGTCTTGTTTGTGATGGACCTATTTTGTGCTAGGCCCTAGTTATTAATTTATCAAACTTATGATGGTTAGGGACAGTACTTCTGCAGGATGATACAGAGTCAAGAAACTCTGGAATCATAGCTTACTTGTTTTTCTGTGCACATCTCATTTTTATTGTCTTTCATTTCCCATCCTACATATACTTTCGTCAACATTGTCATTATTTTCTTTACTTTTCAAGTAACTTTGATTTATTCACCTTTAAACCCTTGTGGTTGTCAATAAATATATATATTTATTTTATTTTTTATTTTACATTTGTTGACCGGGATAGTCCAACTGGATGCATGTCCATTTTCAGCGGAGGCCCGGGGAGAAAAGCTCCAGGGGTAAGCAGATACAGCATTACATATTACAAACAGACTATTTACAGAGATTACATAAGTAAGCAAGTTAAACAAGTTCCACAGGTTACAGTTAATCCTGAGCACAAGTCAGGATTAAATTAAATTACACAGTAAACTGGTTAACAGATTATTCTAGAGAGAGTTAGCCAGCCTTGATACATTGACATAGCCAGTTAAGTGACAAATGTTGTTTGAGTCTAGTTTTAAATTTACCTAAGGTGGAAAGTAAGGTAATATCAGCTGGAAGTGAGTTCCAGGATCTACTTAGTTTGCAAAGAGAGAATCACCGGCTGTGTTATTAATTTTGCTAGTCTGAATTAGTAGTTTGTTAGAGGATCGAAGCGGTCTAGGATTGTTATAGGGGGTGATAATATTTTTAAGTGCAGGAGTATTGTCCGGATTATAGAGGATTTTATAGGCCATAATCAGTTGGTTATACTGGATTAGGCTGGGTAGTTCAAGCCACCCAAGCTGATTTAGATTGATGCAATGATGTGTCCTAAAAGGCAGCCCAGTGGCAAACCTGGCAATGTGGTTGTAGCAAATTGAGAGTTTGTTAAGGACAATCTTGTTTAAATTCGAGAGTAGAGGGGATGCATACAGAAGGGTTGAAAGAAGGTGAGAGCGAGCTATGGCAATTTTAGCTGGAGGGGTTAGGAAGGCTTTTATATTGTAAAGTGACCCTAGTTTTTTATTGATGGTTTTGATAGTTTGGTTAACATGTAGGTCAAATTTTAGATTATCGTCTATGATGACACCTAATAGTTTTGTAGATGGGTCAGGGGAGATTATTGCGCCATCATTCGATTCTATGGTAAAGGTGAAAGTGGTAGAACTACGTTGTTGGTGAAAATAACAGCATTTTAGTTTTTTTGGGATTTAGGATCAGACGATGTTCAGAAAGCCAGTTTTCTATTGTATTAAAGGTGGTCTGGGTAGCTGTCCATAACTCTACTGGAGATGTGGCTGAGCAAATCAGAGTAGAGTCATCAGCATATTGGATACAGCTGACTTTTGGGATGACAGTATAAAGGTCGTTAATGAAGATGGAGAACAGCAAGGGCCCTAGTAGAGCCTTGTGGTACTCCAAGGGTGTTAGGTAGAAGGATAGAGAGTTTGTTCTGCCAGAGGACAGCCTGCTGTCGACCATTCAGGTAGGATTGAAACCACTGGAGGGCTCCAGTATCTAGACAGAATGTTTGCAGGGTGTGGATTAAAAGTTGGTGATCAACCATATCGAATGCCTTGGAAAGATCCAAAAAGAGGGCTGAGGATATATAATTATTGTGCGATTATGGTTTATGGTGTTAGTAAAGGCTAGGAGGGCTGAAGTAGTGCTGTGATGAGGACGGAAGCCATGCTGAGTGTCTGCCATAAGGCGATTTTGGATTAGGTGGTGCATGAGTTGTCTATGAATAAATTTTTCCATAATCTTTGCAAGTGGAGAGAGTATAGCTATTGGCCTATAACTGAAGAATTCAGTAGAGCTGCCTCCTTTGTGAAGTGGGATTACATAGGATATTTTCCAGATGGTGGGAATTTTAGCTTCTACTATGGTTCGATTGATTAGTATTGAGACGGGGTAAGCAATAGCATCAGCTGATTTTTGTAGGTACTCGGCAGGGAGTTGATCAGCAGAAAGTGTAGTGGGTTTTAATTTTTTGATCAAGGTATGGATAAGTGAGGTTGCGTCTGGTTGGAAGCTGAACGCAAGTAGGTTTCTAGGGGTGCTACTTTCAGGACCAGGAGAGCTAGGAGGTAGTTGGCTAGCTAGGGTTTGAATCGTCTCAGTAAAAATTGGTTAAAACTATCAGAAACATCTTCAGGTGTTTTTCAAAAGTAGTAGCAGGGATTGGGTTTGAAGTTTGTCCAGGATGTAGTAGATTATTTAAACCTGCCCAAAACTTCTGAGGGTTATTTTGATTTACTGTCTGTAAATTACAGTAGTATTGTTTTGTGTCTTGTAAAATTGATTTTTTGGATTCGTTCCTGGATTGCCTGTATTTAATGTGATCTTGAGGGTCTTTAGAAGAACGCCATAAAGCCCATGCTTTGTTTCTAAGGGTAATTTTGAGTTTAGACTCTATAGAAAGCCATGGTGCAGTTTTTGCCTTGGTTCTCTTTGAACGAACAAGTGCATGCAAATCAAGGATCTCAAGGAATTTATTGTTAAAGTATGCTACTGCATATATTATATACCCACACACACACAAAAATATATCTATATCTATCTCTATATAAAGCCCGGTATTATGCTTGTTTAAGCTCCACGGATCCTGCTTTGGCATCCTGCAGACTACAAGAGCAACAGAAAGGAGAAAGAGTGACTTTAAGTGCCTCCATTTTGATTTTTTTCTGATTATACTGCTTTCTGCACTTGATAGAAGTAGTTTTTTTTTTCATTTAACTGCATTTATTTTAACTGTATTTGCTTTATTATTGCTACACACTCAAGTGTGCTAGCTTGCACTTCATTTAAAGTACATTACCAGTGCCAGAAAGTTTGCTCTTCAATTTCTGCCTTATATCTTGCTAGATTGCTTCTCTCTTGCACTTTAACGTATTTTCCTAGCACTTCATCAGGCTTTTTGTACCAATTATTGTAGCACACAAGTGCTATCAGTACTAGAGGTCCATAAGGAAACAGCTCAAGTACTTAGTAATGATGACCATCCCTCCTGCCATGTCTAAAGGTCAGTTTCCTGTGCTTTCTCCTATTAACCTGGTGAACTTGGGCATTCTGAGGCAGTGTAGCATCTGCCTCATGTACACAGACAACCCTCTCCTCTTACCTCCCAACACTCAGACTTCTGAGAGATGTACTTGTATCTCTAAATTGGAAGCCATGCACTCTCCAGCCAAGACCGGAACAGCTGGTCAAGAGGAGGAGATCAATACCTGCAACACACCACATGGGACACATAGCCCTCCAGAACACCCACCATCACAGCCCTCACATAAAAACACAAACCACATACCCACCTTCACGGAGGCTCTCAATAGACATCTACCCAAACAGCAGAGACCTCCAAGGCAAAGCACAAACCACAAGACACACAGCTCACCTACACAGTGTGCCCCACAACCTAAGCCCCTAAGGCAAAACAGTTTGCCCAATACAATAATCATAAGTGACTCAATAATGAGGCACACTGATGTCCCACTCATTAGGTTGAATAAGGAGAAGATAACAGTCAGCTATCAGGTGCCAGAATCCGACACATAACACGCACACACTCGAGTTACTCCACGGCAAGTACAAGTATGACTCTGTCATTGACCATGCGGTCGGATCTGAGACACATCTCCCTGGACTACATGAAGAGATATGGTGGAGCTCTCAGATTATGTGGCCCAGGCAGGTATGACCCTAGCCCTGAGCAGCATCCTACAGACAGCCAGAATGATACCGCAGTACAAACAGAAAATGATTGACTTCAACAATTGGCTAAGTTTCTGGTGTCATTCTAAGGGGATCCGGTATTTGTCTGCTTGGGATGACATTGACGGACCTCGATGCTTTGCCAGAGATGGCATGCATCTGTCACCCCTGGGTTTCCTAGTACTGGCTAAGGCTCTTGCCACCCCTGTAGTGCCTTTTTTAGGTGGTGTTCCAAAGACCAAATTACCACCGTAACAGCTAATAAGGAATCTGCAATCTGAGAGTCATGCTGCTCAATGCTACAAGTCTAAATCTCAAGATGCACTCGCTTGAAGCACTCCTCAAAATGGAGAATGTCGACATTTGTGCTGTAATGGAGACCTGGTTTAAAGCAGCAGAAAGCACCCCTGCGCTACCAGGCTATAATTCATTTCACACCTTTCTGCCCAAGGACATGGACTGAACTCCAAAGGCAGTGGTGTCGCCATATGCAAAAAGGATATGCACACCTCCAGACTAGTAGCCCAGCATAAAACATCTGTGATATTCCAGGTACAACTAACATTGGGTAAAATGGCGATTCAGGTCGTAGCCTGCTATAGGTCCCCAACCATGTCCCAAGACTCTCACTCCACATTCCTAAGCACCCTAGAAACGATTAAGATCCAACCCAACACTCTCATATTAGGTGACTTCAACTACCCCTCCATCAACTGGCAAAACTACTCATGCACCAATGCAGTGGCCCAATGCTTCCTGGAATTCATCAATTCCAATGCCCTGGACCAGCTCATTCTTAACCCCACTACAGGAAACAACATCCTTAACCTGGTTATTACTAACATGGGCAACCGTTGCTCTACACCAATAGTCAATTTCTCCATGGTTAGATCAGACCATAAACTAATCACCATGGAAATCCACATCTCACCACATCTCACCCACACCCTCTGCAAAGGTATCCACTATGAAAAACTTCTCCAAAGCTGACTTTAAACTCCTAAAAACAGAGGTGGCTAACTTCACGGCACCCATGCCAATGGAAAACTGATGCACAACTGCCAAATCATACACCAATGCACTGTATGAACAAGTACATAAAAGCATGAAACTAGCCATACCCAACAAAACGAAGACACTCTCCTCCAAAAAAAGGAAGCCAATCTGGTGGTCACCTGCCATTAATAAACTTTACAACAGAAGGAAGAAGGAAGAAACTGTTACAGAAAAAGGTTAAGTCCCAAAATTGGAAAAGTTCTCTTATTAGCCTCAACAAAAAGTTGAGATCCCTCATCAAAACCTCCAAAGCCAGCTATGAAGACATAATTACGACAGACACAAACAACCACAAAGCCTTCTATAGTTATATCAAGAATCTCCACGGCAATACCCAGATTTGCTCTGAGTTACTGCACAATGGTACCTCCTATACTGAGCCAACAGATATTGCCAACATACTGGCCGACAGATTCAGTGCCAACTTTACCCCCCCCCCAAAGGATCAATCCCAATACCAGAAAAATGCCAGGAACCCAACCATTACTGCAGCACAGGTTAAAGCTGCATTGTCCAAGGCCAAGAATACAGCTTCCATGGGACCAGAAAATATCCCTGGCTGTGCTCCAAATTAATTACAAAGTGAACTGGCACCACATCTGTGTGGCCTGTTCACTCACAGCCTCACCTCATGCTTTGTCCCCACCGAATGGAGCACTGCTACAGTCATCCCTCTCCATAAAGGAGGAGCGACTACAGACCCTGGAAATTATTGCCCCATTCGCCTGAAGAGTCTGATATGCAAGGCTATGGAGCGCATCATCATGGACCTAATGAAAGGCTATGGAGCGCATCATCATGGACCTAATTAACAAGGACAAAGGGAATCTTCAAACTCTAGATCCCATGCAATTTGGTTTTGTGAAAGGTAGACCATGCCTGCTCAACCTGGTGGACTTCTTTGAGTCAGTCACCAGAGCTGGGGATGATGATAAGGCAGTTCATACTGCCTACCGCGATCTGAACAAGGCTTTTGATACCATTCTTCACTCAGGAATTACTGATAAACTCACCAAACTAGGCATCAACCCCTATATCGTTAGGTGGGTTGCAAACTGGCTCACAGACAGAACCCACAGTGTGAAAGTAATGGACTCCAAGTCAGACTGCCGACCAGTCATGAGTGGAGTCCCGCATGGATCAGTCCCGAGTGCTCTCCTGTTTGGCATCTACTTCTCAGAAATTCACGCCAACAATGAGGGACTCTGGCTGACCAAGTTCGCAGACGACTGCAAGCTGGGAGCCATTATTCACTTCCCAAGTGATACAGACATCCTATAGAAAGGCCTCACTGAGACCAATGACTGGTGTCAAAACCACAGCCTTAAGCTTAATGCCAAAAAATGAGTAGTCAACCCCTTTGGGAAAAACTCAGTTCCCACTAATTACCACATCGATGGGAGCCCACTTAACACTGAAGGCATTATAAAAGAGATCTGGGGACACAGGTTGACAGCAACCTCTCCTTCGACCACCACATTGCCACTGTGGTCAGAAAATCCTTTTACGTGGTACATCTCATTACCAAGGGTTTTGCATCCAGGAAGAAAGAGGTCATCAATTCTCTCTACTCTTCCCTCATTAGACCAATCATAGAGTATAATGCCCCATTTGGCATGTACCTTACTAGACACCTGCAACAGCTGGAGAGCCACAAAAGTACCTCACAAAGAGGATTTTAGGCCTTAAACACACGTCCTACATGGACAGACTCAAAAAACTCCAGCTATTCTGTCTCGTATAGTCTACTGAGAGGCAATCTATGCTTCACTTACAAAGCCATGTATGACTCAGCTCCGTTAGAAATGCTACATCTAAAGAAATCCCAATCCCTCTGCACCACACACTTCAGAGACCCCAACCTCATTACCACAATCAACAGAACATGCTGAAGGGACAGGTTCATAACCCAGAGACTGCCCATGCTCTGGAATAGACTTCCCATACATGTCAAGCACAGCATCGCATTGGCCCTCTTCAAGAAAAAACTTGATGAGTGGATGGGAAATAGAAAGTTCACCCCAGGGATCACTCCAGTGGCTCTATTTAATACAGAACTAATATCAGGTGGCACAGTGTCAGGGCACTTCTATGGGCTAGGCTTGTAAAGGCTGCAGGGGCACCTACGACCCTACCTATCTATATTATATATCTATATATATCTATATCTATATATATATATATATATATATATATATATATATATAGACACACACACACATATATATATATATATATATATATACACATACATACATATTATATATATATATATATATATATATATATATATATATATAGACACAAACACACACACAAAGTACCCTTATCAATCATAGCCTAACCCCACAGGCCTTGTTCCTTTGGAAATGAGAAAAAGAAGTTATGTACTTACCATAACTTTCCATGTGAGTTGTTCATCTCACCTTCATTCTTTACTAATGGGTTCAGAGCCGATCTCTTGGCTCTGAGTTGGCACCTACTGCAAAGCTCGAGGATTTCAAGTAGCTCGAGGCAAAGTCCCTATCCTATGATGCACCCTGAGTTACCTCACATCTTGTTTGCTGCATAACATAATACCATATATCATACTATAACTCCATAGGCGAGAGAGTATAGAAGGGTTGAGTGACCAGGAAGGATCCAGCATCTCTGTCTTCTGAAAGCCCAGGAGGGGGTAGGAGGGATGCAAGAATGAAGGCGAGATGAACAACTCACATGGAACGTTATGGTAAGTACACAGACTTCTTTATGTGAAGTTGTTCTATCGGGCCGTTCATTCTTTACTGATGGGTAGTGTCCCAAGCACCATCAACCTCGGGTGGCTCATGGGAGAATATTTCTCAGGACCGTGGATCCAAAGGAGGCCTTGCCAACTTTGTAATGAGTGATAAAAGTATGAATTTTGACCAAGTGGCTGCTGCGCAAATGTTATCAATAGGAAGTCTGGCAGAAAAAGCAGATGATGTAGAAACTGCTCTGGTTGAGTGAGTTTTAATTTTATGCTGCAAGGGCATATTGGCAGCTAAATAAGGAAAGGTGATACAATCAGATAACCATTTAGACAAAGTTGCTTTAGCCACTGGCATACCCTTCCTGGAATCTCAGAATGAAGCAAAAAGCTGTTCTGATTTCCTGAAATCTTTTGTTTTATCCAAATAAAATCTGAACTGTCTGTGAACATCAAGTTTGTGCAGCATGTACTCTAAATTGTTTGAATGGTTGGGGAAGAAAACTGGCAAATCAATAATTTGGTTGAGATTAGTTTCAGTGCAAACTTTGGATAAGAAAGAGGGGTGTGTTCGAGGTAAGAAACTGTCAGCATGGAAAATCAAATAAGGAGGCTTGATGGATAAGGCCTGAAGCTCTGACACTCTGCAGGCAGAAGTAATAGCCACTAAAAAGATGGTTTTCCATGACAAAAATTTGAGGTCACATGAGGAAGCTGGTTCAAATGGTGGAAGAATTATGCGGGAAAGCATAAAATTTAGATTCCATGGAGAATAGGGCGATTTCCACAGGTGGTCGAATATAAGTTGAACACGGACTGTTGCTGCTGCAACTCCTTTATTGAATATCATAGTTAAGAATAGAGGCCACAGGGGCTTGGTAAAGATCAATATTGTTTTTAGAGGCCCATATAGAAATATTTTTCCATTTGCTGAGGTTCAGCTTCCTCGTAGAGGATTTATGAGATAGGAGAATTTGCTTTGTCTCATTGGAAAGGTTATGGAACCTGGCTATGATGGGAATTGGAGCAGCCAAGCTGTCAGCTTCAGGGACTGCACAGAGAGATGAAGTTCCTCCGACCAGTGAGTCAAAAGGTCTGGAACTGGGTCCAGAATCCAGTGGTCCTCCAAAATATAAAGTTGAAGGAAGGGGAATCAAATCTGACAATTCCAAAAAGGAGCTATTAGAATGATGGTCCTTCCCAGGGCTTTGGCTTTCTGTAATACCTTGGCTATCAATGGGATTGGTGGGAATGCATAGAGGAGATGGGGGGGGGGGCAATCGTGAACAAGTGCGTCCCTTGGAGCTTCGCCCGGCGGGGAAATCTGAGCAAAGTAGCTTCTGCATTCGGTGTTTATGTGACTGGCAAAAAGGTCACAGCAAGGCTGGCCCCACCTGCGGAATATCCTGTCCGCTATTTCCATCTTGAGGGACCACTCATGGGGCAACAAAATTGCTCTGCTCAACTTGTCTGATATCAAGTTGGATTTCCTCAGGATGTGCATTGCTAACAGAAAGCGCTGGGTGGAAATAGCCCACCTGCCATACTCTGAGGGCCTCGTGACAAAGGGGGTAAGATCTGGTTCCTCCTTGTTTGTTCAAATACCAGACCACTGACATGTTGTCTGTCTGAATCGCAATCGTACCCAGAGGAAGAGAGTCCTGGAAGTACTGCAACGCCAAAAGTACTGCTCTCAACTCTAGGACATTGACATGCAGATGTGTCTCTTGATCAGTCCATGTGTCTTGGGCTGTCTTTCGCTGAAAATGCCTCACCCTATCAGGGAAGCATCTGTGGTCACTGTGGCCGCTGGAGGGGGTAGCACAAATGGGCATCTATCGTAACATGAAGTGAGGTCAACCACCACTGAAGATCCATTTTGCACGAATTTGTGATCATTATCATGTGAGACAAAGGAAGCTCTTGGGTAAGACCACTCAGTGAACAACAGCCATTGTAGTATCCGCATGTGCATACAAACTAGTGATACGGCTAGAATTGCTGCTGCCATCATATTTTTCTGAGTTTATTGTAATGCACAGCTGATTGCAGAGTAACAGAGTGGACTCCCTGGCCTGAACGAGTTGATGCTTGGTGGCGGTAAAGAGACAATCGTCTAGGTATGGAAACACCTGGAATCCTAAACGTCTCAGGTGAGCCGTGACAACTGTCAAGCATTTGGTGAACACTCTGGGGGCTGTAGTGAGACCAAAGGGCAGGGCTCGAAGCTGGCAATGATTGGCTCCCAGGCGGAAGCGCAGATGATCCCTGGATGGTCTGGCCATTTTTATGTGGTAGTACGCATCCTGGAGATCTATCGAAAACATCCAAATGCCTTTCCCTAAGAAGAGAAGTATTGACTGAAGCATGACCATCCGAAACTTCTCTTTCCTTACAGATTTGTTTAGTCTGCTGAGGTCCAATATAGGTCTCCAGTCCCCTGTCTTTTTTGGGGTCCAATATAGGTCTCCAGTCCCCTGTCTTTTTTGGAACTAAAAAAAATCAGTTCCGGATTCTGTCTTGTCTGCTGGGACTGGTTGGATGACTCTTTCTTATTAACGTCTGGACCTCTACTGTTGCTTGTTCCCTGTAACTGGGTGGAACATCCGGAATTTTCCTTGAAGGTGGAGGGGGTGTGGCGAAAGGGATAAAAAATCCTCTGGAAATGATACTTTGTACCCAGTTGTCATTTGTTATTTTGAGCCAGGCGTCTGGGTACAAAGATAAGTGACCCACAACTGCCTCCAGAGCAGGACAGTCAGGTCTCCTTTCAGGAGCGCTGATAGGGCTTCCCAAAGAAGTGATCATTGCCGCCCTGGTGTTGCGGACCCCCCGCTACTGCGATGGCGGCGTCTTCCGTTATTGCCCCCTCCTCTGCCCCTGGAGGGGGGGGGGTTACCATGTGTGTCCTAAAAGGCTCCTTTGGCTTTTCGGAACCACATTTTCTCTCCCCTTTGACCCTTGGGGTAGGGTCTGGTAGGGGTGGAAAAATGGACCCCACCGGCAGACAGAGACTTTCCATGGTTAAGGCTTCCTTGACTTTAGGCCCGAAAAGGGACGAGCCATCAAAGGGGGTATTCACGAAGGGTGACTTGAAGGGCTCCGCGAAGAAGCACAAGCGCATCCAGGAACGGCTCCTAAGAGCAATTCAGACGAGGACGTTTCAGACATTTCCTTTTCGGTGGCTGCCGCCACCACCATGGCATCAACTGGCACACCTTTTGTCAAGAAAGATTTATCTAGGGGGGCAGAAATGAACTTATTAGGCCTCCTAGGGACAGGCTCCATAGTATCAGGAGACCCCCACACCCTTCGTGAGAGCAGCTATCAAAGGGTGGAGACACCCAAAAGGTGGAAGGGCTGAGACCCGAATGCCTTCAGGAGGACCGACTCGTCCTCAGTAGGGTTGGTGGAATGCCAGTCACCCCTCTGCCTAAGGATTTCCAGCATCTCAGCAAATGAGATATCCTCAGACGGGGACCGTGGGGACCCTTCTGATTTATCCTAGCCAGTGTCAGATGTTAATGACTCCTGAGGGGAGTCCAAGTGTTTCCTCTTACACACACTCTTCCTGGGAACCTCATCAGTGGGAGCTTCTGGGGAGGTCTAAGATGAGCATGGGCCACTCAATGGGGCTTCCTGAGGCTCTGGGTTTCTGCGCTTAGCAAGGATTTGTGGGGCAGAAGCACACACAGGCGCTTTAGGGGATGAAGAAGCCAGACCCAAAGTTGAGGATGTCTTCGGAGAAATAACTCTCCTCATGGCTTCGGAGGCACCTCTGCTCTGATGCGAAGGGACTGAAGGATCTGAGGAAACCGTCGACACCCCTGGCACCAGGACAGTGGGCTGCAAGCCTGAGGTAGGAGCCAAACTCATCCAAGCCGAAGCCCCGAGAAGCAAAGTTGGAACTGACAAGTTGGATCAACTATCCTCCCCGGACCCGACCAGAGTGTGTCTGACTCCTAGAGTCCTCGATCAGCGCCGAGGACTTCAGCATGAACGGAGCCGAAGACACTGGAGCAGTCGTCGGCTCAGAAGGCTCCACAATCAGCAGGTCCAACTCCTCTGGCTTCAAAGGAGCGGTATGGCTCGGGGGAGGAATAGATAAAGCTGGCATAAGGGTCTTCAGCTCCGAAGCTGCCTGGGTCAGAGACGATAATTTGGCAAAGGCCGGTGCCTGTAAAAGCTTCTGCACCACCCGATCCACATCCAAATCAGACAGGCTCAGAGAAGATCAAGATGATTGGACTGATGGTACCGACTGGAGAATAGGTGATCTAGGAGTTTCGGATACCGGTTCCAAGACCGGGGACCGGCTCCGAAAAGAGAAAACAGTCTGCTCCAAGACCTGTGGAGCCGATGTCACAGGCTCTTTAGATTTTATTGATTCTCCAGAAGTCTTGGAGGACTTTGAGGACTTACTAGATCCATCCTGGTCACTCAAAGCCTCCTGAAAGGAAGGTTTCAACAAACCCCCATCAATAAGCTTCCTTTTTCCTCTCTTTGAGAACTCTAGAGGAAAAAGAATGACATATAGCATGTCTCTTGTAAGTACAAAGCACCCAAGCAGTATACACAATTCACATGGCAGTCTGTAACAGACATCTTCTGCCCACATTCAGGGCATTTTTTAAACCCTGACTTAGGGTGTTTGTCCTTGTCAACAGCCATGACAGAAGTGGACACACCCACCAACAACAAGAAAAATGTAGCCTTCTAAAAGAACAGGCTAACTATCAGCACACACACACACACACACACACACACACACACACACGCCTTTAAACTAAGGCTAACTATTCAAAAGCCTTCTAATAAAAAAACAAGTTAAAGACAAGTCCACAAGCCTAAACTTAAGGCTAACAAGCAAACACACACAATATAATTAAACAGATAATTTTAACTACTAAACTCTAATGAAATACTATGCTGTAGAATAAATGTGACAAAAAGTCACTGACTAAACAGTTACTACTCACTAAATAATCACACTATACTATGCTAATAAGAAAAAATGACAAAGGTGTCTGAAGAAGCAATATTTTTTGTCAGAAATTTAAATAGGCCTAAAAAAACGAGGCCAAATATAAAGCTAAGAAATAGCACACAGGGAAGGGAACTCCATAGAAAAGCTTTAAGAGCTTATCTAACCTAAAAATCTATCACTATAGTGAAAAAACAAACAATATTTTAAAAATAGTAAAGTATTTAAAGTTTACTGTCCCAAGCTATCAGGAACTTCCGATCAGTTGCAGTGGCAAACTAGATCGGAGGTAACTCGGGGTACAGCCTGGGATAGGGACTTGGCCTCGAACTACTTGAAATCCTCGAGCTTTGCAGTAGGTGGGGGATCGGCTTCAAACCCATCAGTGAAGAATGAACAGCGAGATAGAACAACTTCACATCAACAATTATTCCCCTTCACAAGGGTGGCCTAGCAACAGACCCGGAGAATTACAGACCTATAAACCTGATCAGCCTCATCTGTTAAGACCATGGAATGCATCATTATGCACTTCATAAATGACACAGGTGACTTCCAAACCTGGATCCTACCCAATTCGGCTTCGTGAAGGGCAGATCCCGCCTGTTAATGTTGGTGGATTTCTTTGAACATGTGACCAAGGCCACTGACGAGGGCAAGTCTGTGCACACAGCATAGCTCGACCTGGCAAAGGCTTTAGACACAATCCCATATTTAGGCATTACCGATAAACTTAGCAAAACTGAATGTAAACCCCTCCGTTGTAAGATGGGTTGCCAACTGGCTCACAATCCGGACACACACTATTAAAGTGGGGGACTCTACATGAACCAGCAAACCTGTTACCAGTGGGTTGCCACAGGGGTCAGTGCTTGGCCCCTACTGTTTGGTATATACTTCTCAGAAGTTCAGGTCAAAACTAAGGGATTGTGGCTGACCAAGTTTGCAGACGACTGCAATCACTGAATCCCCAAATGATGTCAGCATACTCCAGGAGGATCTCATGCAGACCAGAGACTGATGCATTAGTCATGGTCTCAAACAGAATGCAAAGAAATGCATCATCATTTCCTTAGGCACAAACAATGTCCCCTCACACTACAAATCAAATACAACTCAAACAATCAGCAATACCCTACATATATATATGTGTGTGTGTGTGTGTGTGTGTGTGTGTGTGTGTGTGTGTATATATATATATATATATATATATATATATATATATATATATATATATATACATACATATATATATATACATATATATATATATATATATATATATATATATATACATACATATATATATATATATATATATACATACATATATATATATATATATATATACATACATATACACACACATACATACATACACACACACACACAGATTATATATATATATATATATATATATATATATATATATATATATATATATATATACACATACAGACACAATCTACCAAGGGCAGCACAATGACATTTTACAGTCTCACAGGAAAACATTTTGTGGTTCAGTGCCTGGTTTGGGTGCTTTCTGTGCAGAGTTTACTCTAGGTTTGTGTGGATTTTCTCTGGGTGCTCTGGTTTCCTCCCACATTACAAAATCATGCAAGTAGGTGGACTGGACACACTAAATTGGTCTTAGGTTAGAGTATACATGTCATGTGTAACATGGGAGAAAAATCACAGTCCAGCTAGCCATCCAGTGTTGTGAAAATAGGCTACAGATTATAGTCAAGGGTGAAGTGACACCCCAACCTAATAGGAAAAATGGGTCATGGATGAAAATTTATACTTGGGGTGGTTCTCAGGGCTACCCAAGATTTGAGGAATATTGTGCAAGTCTCTACAAATTAAGGTGAGTGATTCTACTCCTGGTTGATGCAAGAGCAATTATTAATAAGACTTTCCCAGTTAAAGAACTTGATTGCTGCACATTTTTTTTTATTTTTTATTTTATTTTACATTTGTTGACCGGGATATTCCGACTGGATGCATGTCCATTTTCAGCGGAGGCCCGGGGAGAAAAGCTCCATGGGTAAGCAGATACAGCATTACATAATACCAGCATTACATATTACAAACAGATTATTTACAGAGATTACATAAGTAAGCAAGTTAAACAAGTCAGGATTAAATTAAATTACACAGTAAACTGGTTAACAGATTTTTACACATTCGAGTTAGCCAGGCTTGATACATTGACATAGCCAGTTAAGTGACAAATGTTGTTTGAGTCTAGTTTTAAATTGACCTAAGGTGGAAAAGTAAGGTAATATCAGCTGGAAGTGAGTTCCAGGATCTACTTACAGAGTTTGCAAAGAGAGAATCACCGGCTGTGTTATTAATTTTGCTAGTCTGAATTAGTAGTTTGTTAGAGAATCGAAGCGGTCTAGGATTGTTATAGGGGGTGATAATATTTTTAAGTGCAGGAATATTGTCCGGATTATAGAGGATTTTATAGGCCATAATCAGTTGGTTATACTGGATTAGGCTAGGTAGTTCAAGCCAACCAAGCTGATTTAGATTGATGCAATGATGTGTCCTAAAAGGCAGCCCAGTGGCAAACCTGGCAATGTGGTTGTAGCAAATTGAGAGTTTAAGGACAGTCTTGTTCAAATTCGAGAGTAGAGGGGATGCATACAGAAGGGTTGAAAGAAGGTGAGAGCGAGCTATGGCAATTTTAGCTGGAGGGGTTAGGAAGGCTTTTATTCTGTAAAGTGACCCTAGTTTTTAATTGATGGTTTTGATAGTTTGGTTAACATGTAGGTCAAATTTGAGATTATTGTCTAGGACGACACCTAATAGTTTTGTAGATGGGTCAGGGGAGATTATTGTGCCATCATTTGATTTTATGGCAAAGGTGAAAGCGGTAGACCTACGTGTTGGTGAAAATAACAGCATTTTAGTTTTTTTGGGATTTAGGATCAGACGATGTTCAGAAAGCCAGTTTTCTATTGTATTAAAGGTGGTCTGGGTAGCTGACCATAACTCTACTGGAGATGTGGCTGAGCAAATCAGAGTAGAGTCATCAGCATATTGGATACAGCTGACTTTTGGTATGACAGTATAAAGGTAGTTAATGAAGATGGAGAACGGCAAGGGCCCTAGTACAGAGCCTTGTGGTACTCCGAGGGTGTTAGGTAGAAGGTTAGAGAGTTTGTTCTGCCAGAGGACAGCCTGCTGTCGACCATTCAGGTAGGATTGAAACCATTGGAGGGCTCCAGTATCTAGACAGAATGTTTGCAGGGTGTGGATTAAATGTTGGTGATCAACCATATCGAATGCCTTGGAAAGATCCAAAAAGAGGGCTGAGGATATATAATTATTGTTGCGATTATGGTTTATGGTGTTAGTAAAGGCTAGGAGGGCTGAAGTAGTGCTGTGATGAGGACGGAAGCCATGCCGAGTGTCTGCCATAAGGCGATTTTGGATTAGGAGGTGCATGAATTGTCTATGAATACATTTTTCCATAATCTTTGAAAGTGGAGAGAGTATAGCTATTGGCCTATAATTGGGAGAATTCAGTAGAGCCGCCTCCTTTGTGAAGTGGGATTACATAGGATATTTTCCAGATGGTGGGAATTTTAGCTTCTACTATGGTTTGATTGATTAGTATTGAGATGGGGTAAGCAATAGCATCAGCTGATTTTTGTAGGTACTCGGCAGGGAGTTGATCAGCAGAAAGTGTAGTGGGTTTTAATTTTTTGATCAAGGTACGGATAAGTGAAGTGGCGACTGGTTGGAAGCTGAACGCAAGTAGGGTTCTTGGGGTGCTACTTTCAGGACCAGGGGAGCTAGGAGGTAGTTGGCTAGCTAGGGCTTGAATTGTCTCAGTAAAGAATTGGTTAAAACTATCAGAAACATCTTCAGGGGTTTTATCAATAGTAGCAGCAGGGATTGGGGTTGAAGTTTGTCCAGGATGTAGTAGATTATTTAAACCTGCCCAAAACTTCTGAGGGTTATTTTGATTTACTGTCTGTAAATTACAGTAGTATTGTTTTTTGTCTTGTAAAATTGATTTTTTGGTTTCGTTCCTGGATTGCCTGTATTTTAATGTGATCTTGAGGGTCTTTAGAAGAACGCCATAAAGCCCATGCTTTGTTTCTAAGGGTATTTTGAGTTTAGACTCTATAGAAAGCCATGGTGCAGTTTTTGCCTTGGTTCTCTTTGAACGAACAGGTGCATGCAAATCAAGGATCTCAAGGAATTTGTTGTTAAAGTATGCTACTGCTTCCTCTAAGGGGGAGGTGTTTTAGAATAGACCAATTACATGAGTTTAGTTCTTGTTGGAATTTGGCAGGGTCAAAGATTTTATTGTTTCTAACCTTTCTGAGTAAGGGTTGTTGGGAATTAATGGTTTTGTGCTTAATTACATATGTGAGAAGGTGATCGCTTAGGCCATTAAGGAGGGTACCAGAGGTGTACAGTTGGGGGTGACTGTTTATGAGTACCCAGTCAAGTATACTTTCTTTTTGGTTGGGTTTACCTATCCTGGTAGGGGTGAATATGATTTGTGTAAATGCACGCAGGTTAATATGGGTGGCTGGGGATTCTAAGGAACAGATGCCCCAGTCTATGTTAAAGTCTCCAAGTAGTAAGGTTTCTTGGGGGTAGTGACATGATAACCAGTGCAGGATATCTTCAAATGTAGATATATTGTTACCTGGGGGAATGTACATACAGATGATATTAATGCATTTATTTTTATTAAGTTGCAATTTGGTGGCAAGAATCTCAGAGTTATTAATCTGAGGAGGTTGTATTACATCTATGGTGACATTCAACTCAGATTTATAGAGTACAGCTACCCCACCATCTGGCTGCCTCAAGGAAAGTGACATTCTGTAAAGAAAGGTTAGGGTCCCATTTAGGAGGAGTGGCTTAAATTATGGGGTCCTTTCAGAAACTGACTATAGGTACAGCTGCCAGTGATGACTTCAAGACCAAGCAAGCACAGACAGCTGATGCACAATAACTCAGCATTAGATAGGCCCTTGCCAAACAAACTAGTTAAAGTAGACCAAATGGGAAATCTATCACACTTGGCCAGATAGAAGAACATGAAATCCTATCTTCCTTTAGTATATAAGGCACATTTAAAGACGTATGCAGCACAGACAGTCAGAAAAAAAATGTAGGATTATTGTCTCAATTTCCGAACTGCTACTTTGTCTCTTTCTACTGGTTCAGAAAACTGAGACAGCAAGAAAGTAGTAGAGGGCATTCTTTGCTCATTTCCTGAAGACAGGAAAACCAGTGCTGCTACAGTTAAAGCAGATCCAACAATATCTGGATAACTTATGCCTTACTTCTACAAAAGCCCTAGAGATAATGGGGAAGGGGTCACTGCTCAAAGGAAGCATCCACTGCTAAAACTCCACTGAACAGGCATCTGGCACAAAGCTGCTGAACCTGGAGAGTCCTGAGCGAGGGAAACGGATACTTTTCTACAATTTTTTTGTGTTTAGAAAAAATGTGTATTTTGTAGAAACAGCCATTGTGTGCGACTGGTCAGGTCTTCAAGTCTTGATACACTGCACAAACAGTACACTTTCTGTATAGCAGTTTCATATGGCAAGATATTTGCCACTCTTATTTATGTGCTCATCCACATATTAGCATGAAATTACTCAGAACAAATCACCTTTGAATGAAGTGTGCTTGGTTTGGTCAAAAAAAGTAGTTTCACACTATGTTATTTAAATGAGGAAATCATGCTTTCATTTATTTTAATTGTATCTCTTTTTATGCTGTCACATACTTCTTAAGAGTAAATGTGTGCCAGTTACCTCCTGATTAACATATGACCTATAATAATAATTTTGTTTTTATTCTTAATACTACATGTCCACATACCCCTAAATTATTCCACCTTTATGAACTAATATCAGAGTCTGTTTCGGCTAACAGCTGTGCCCTACCAACTGGTAAGATTAAGTTTATGTTTTTTTTTCTTTTCCCAAAACCTAAAAAACATCAACTAACACTTCCACTAACCTTATTCAACGTATCCTCACATATCCACATTCCTGGTACCAATTTGTAGGTTTTAAAACATTATGGAAAATCCTCTGTCCTAGTATTCGTCCACTTTCTGCTTCACAAGAAAAGTGCTAGTGTGTCACCACACACTGCATTTCACAAGCTTTCACACACCCTCAAATAAACTTACAACCAAATACAGTGGATGGAGTCAAGTGCAAGACAAAACATCACACCAAGGCCATGGAAATAGTTAGTTTTATGGTAATAATCTTCTAATTAGTAGGGGGAAAAATGATGTCACTTGCCACTGTCTGCAAGTGCACTGTGCACTGCACAACTTGCAAAGTTTTAACCTTCTAACAAGGCTTCAACATCCATGCCAGACAGTCTCAGAGCTGGACAAGCTTGTTTGTGTGCACGCACACATTTATGAAACTGGGAAAAGTAATAATGCAATGTGATCTACTGAAATGGAGTACATAAAACCTTTATCATACAAATACTACAGAAGTCTGGGTCAAGTCATCTGAAAAATAACCAGAAATCATTCCATGGAACAGCTCAGCAAACCAAACTGCAGGTAACAGGGGAAAAGAATTTCCTTCAGAAAGACATAAAACAGTATCTGAAATACAAGGCAGCAATATACGCTTAAAAGAAATTTGCTAGAACAAAACTTACAGCCAGGACACACTTGTTATATGTTGAATCAGTTGCGCTACAGGAGGACTTTCCTCGATATGTCCTTGATAATTAATTACTGAATTCTTACTGATAGAAAAGAAAAAACTACCAGCAAAATCCTGTATGTAGGAATATAATGCTCTCATACCAATGTTCATTGTGACATAATGTAGTAGAAACATATATCCGTACTTCCCCAGAGCCTACCAGTTCAAAACATCTGGCATCCCTGCAAATCTGTAGCACATCTGATAACTAAATAAGTAATATCAAATTATGTACTTGCTCAGTTCATAGAAACTCCAACAGCAGCAGCTGGAAGACCAGTCACTCTTAAGGGGACTGAGGGATGGTATTCTGGAGCTCTCAAAAATCATCTTCGTTACCTACGAGCACCGTCCTTTATGTCACACCTAACTTGTAAATGCTTCATTGATGTGACTTTGGTTAGCAGAATCCCAAGCAGAAATTATTATGATGGAAGATGATGGGAGGACTGCAAAAACTCAGGGCACAGAAACTGGAGTACTGAAGCAAAGACTTCCTCAAAGTGGTACTACTCTAAATCAAACCTAAGAAAATAACACCTGAAGGCAATGTGTACAGAGGACCAAAGTGGTTACATAGTATAAATATTCCCAAAAGATATTCCTAAGACAAGCACTGGAAGCAACCACTCCAAGGTGAAGTGGGCTCTGAATGCAGCATTTTGTCAACAGGAGGTCAAGCAGCACACAGTAAATGATAATGCAGCTGGCAAGCTAACTGGAAAGTAACTTGCTCTGCAAACACGCCTTCCCTCCCCGAATCACAGAAGGCAACTGGTAGGTCTTCCTAACCCATTTCAGGAAGCACCTGAAATATGCATTTACTCTGGGGTGCAAAGGGCCCCCTTCTCCCTAGATTATGCCACTACAAAGACCAAGTAAGGTTCCCCACATGAAGACGTACATCAACAAAATGTAATATGTGGTGTACAAGATCACCAAGGAAAAAGGTCTGTCCATGAAATAAACATCCTACTGAGCTAGTTAGCCAGCTAGCTTCAATGATGAACAGGCAAGAAGAGAAGCTGTGGATAGCAATTAAAGAGTTGAAGGACTTTATCTGGGAAGAGAAGACAGCAAATCTCAAGTGGGATAAGCTGATTCTTCCAATAAAACAAAGCGGACTAGGATTACTCAATTTGAGGGGGGTATTTTAGAGAAGCACAGTCAAGGCTCTTATACATAGCACAAGCAGAAAACTATAATTCAAAGCAGAAAGGAATGATGATGATGATACGGGGGGGGGCTCGAGAAATAAGGACAGATTGGGGATTTTGGATGCAGACTCTCAAGGAGAACAAAAAAATAATACTATTATACACATAAAACAGCAGGAAGTATTCTAACACCCTAAACCAGCAAGAGAATGGAGAAAAGAGATTTTGACAATAGGGGTGACTGTGGTGAGAGACGTAGATAATACATAATTTACTGGAGAAAACTGGCAAAGGAACCAAGGTATTGGGAACAACTAACTTGAAAGGGAAAGGTAACAGAATGGGAAGAGGCCACGAATTTATTTGGACTGCAGTTTGCAGACTGCCTTCCCTATCAAAGATCGATATCAGAGTACAGGCAAAGAGAAAAAAATAGGGAGTTCCTTAATGAAAGGCCAGCACTGGTAGAGTTTTAATAGAATCTAGAACAGAAGCTGCCGTTAAAAAAGGAATAATTAGTAAAGTACATAAAATACTGCACGATAATTATAAGAATCAATCAGAGGAGCTTAGAAAGGATTGGGAAGAGAGACTGGACAAGTAATTCACAAACAGACAATGGGGGATATATGTATCTCTCCCAAAATATGCAAAAAAAAGTCTAGAAGATTTAGGATCTTTGCATGGAAGTGGTTACATAGGTATTTTTATAACCCAAGTAGACTCCAAAGAATTTTTCAATGGGTGGATAGCAAATGTTGGAGGTGTGACGGGCAAGAAAGTGGTGGCTGGAACATATTTTTTGGGAGTATAATGAGCTGGCAGACTTTAGGGATTCCCTGCGGAACACTCTGCTGAATATGCTGGGTGAGCGATTAGATTGATTGGGAAGATGATTTTTTTAAGCTATGCTAGAGACTTGTAAATACCTAGACATAGTAAAGCCTTGCTGAGTCTAATTATGGCAACTGCCAAAAAAGCAATTATTACAAATTGGAAATCAAAGTCTAGACCAACTTTACTAGAAGTAGTGAATATACTAACAGAGATAAAACAACTGGAATTGGGATCTTTAGAAAAGGAAAGTAGCAAACTACACAGGAAAAAATGGGAATTGTGAGAACAATATATGCAGAGAAGGAACACGGTTTAAGAGGCAGGATTTGAATAAGCTACATAATGCTTAACTGACAATGACTGAATAGATTATAAGTGATGTATAATGTTTGTAACTAAAGTGATGTCATTTTGTTTTTCATTTCTATAAATTTAAGATTGCCTATGTTATATGTGAAAATTCAGTAAAGATGTTTGTTGAAAAAAAAAAAATGATGAACAGGCAGGCTTGCCAGCCATGAAATTCACAATTCATGGAAAGGAGGGTTTTTAAAAGAAGGAAGGAGGCAAAGAAGCAGAATGCTTTTCAAAACTGCTTGACCAGGCAGTGTTAGGCTTCAATCCTGCCCTCCAAAAGTTGTAATGAGTGAAGACCGCCAACAAATGCACACTGACTGTGAAGTAACAAAATCAAACAGCAGCAAAAGCAATGCTAAGATAACCGGTAAGCAGATTTGATCAGGGAGGTACACAAGGTACTCCATCCACAAATATTTTCCAATTTGGTTGTATAATCCACCAGAGTGGAATTTTTTGGCAGCCTAAGCCACCTCAGAAAATATACACCAGCAGATATGTTATAAAAAGGAGGTGTGTGGGGGGGGGTCCACAGCAGAAGCCAGGCTCTGAGGTGGAGCTGGTTGCCCCCCTACCAGTCCTTATGTGAGTAAAATATTCTTGGCAAATATGAGCATTTCCTGCACTACTACGAACTTTAAAACCTAAAAACACTCCCTTTTTGCCCTCAAAGAGGCAATGAAAACAAATTTGGATCTTTTCTACCTGACATTTAGAGAACTGTGAAAAAAGTAGGAATGCATACAGAAATTTTGCAAGTCAGAGAGAAGAATACATCCACCGTTACTCCCCTGCTAGGCCAAGCAGAAGAGGACCACTGTATTCCCCTAAGTGGCAAAAAGATACATCTCCAGTGCGCACCACTTCTAGAAGACCCTGGCTGTGAATCAAGAGTATAAAGAAAGGTCTAAGGACCTGGACCACAGCAAAGATCAGCTTGTACACCTCTACCAAAACAAACTGTCAAAAAAAGTAATCCAATGTCTATGACTAAATGAAAGTCATTTGTCCCATTAAGAGAGGGCCCCCTCCCCATGCTATGTTTGGATACCACATGGCACAACTGATTTTCCGTCAGGATCAAGAGTGATTATGAAAAAAAGAAGTTATGTACTCACCATACCTTTCCATCTGAGTAGTTATACTTCATTTTTATGCAACCTGTGGGTATTCGGATCCATATCGGATCCAAGCTGTCAACTTTTTTTCTAGCATCTGCTCCGAGCGCCTTCCCCTACTCATAATACACCACCATCTCCTATCTTCCCTCAGATCGAGTTTGCTGCAATCATACACTTTAGCAACTCAAACTAAATAAACCTAACATATTTATTCACATGAAAAGGTCAGACGGACGGAGGGTGGGAAGGCGGCAGAAAAATGAAGTTAACTACAGAAAGAACGTTATGGTGTAGTTAACTTCATTTTATCTGCAACCTGTGGGACAGAGTCACCAGCTACTCAAATATCCTGGGAGGCCCTCATGGAAGAATATTCCTGAGCACCGCAGAGCCAAAGGATGCTCTCCCTCTGGAAATCAGATCTAATTTGTAATGGTAGATGAAAGTATGTGAATTTGCCCAAGTTGCTGCTGCACTAATGTCATCCAAAGGAACCTTAGACCAAAAAACAGACGTTGCCATGGATCTAGTAGAGTGAGTTTAACCAGACCAGGAGGAGATAAACCTTTGGCTTTGTCAATATGTAAAATGCAAAGAGTGATCCATCTGGCTAAAGAAACCTTGGAAATGGCCTTTCCCAAACGAGGTTTAGAAAATGAGACGAATAATTGATCGGACTTACGGAAGGGTTGTGTTCTATGAAGATAGAAACAAACAAAGTTGTCTATGAACATCTAACAAATGAAGTTTATATTCACCCTTGTTCTGAAAATTTGGAAAGAAAACCGGTAAATTAATTGTTTGCTTTATGTTTGATTGAGATGCCACTTTTGGTAGAAAAGAAGGATTTGTACGGAGAGAGACCCTGTCCTTATGGAAAACCAAATAAGGTGGCACGGCAGACAAAGCCTGAAGCTCAGAAACCCTCCTGGCAGACGTAATAGCCACTAGGAAGGCTGTCTTCCAAGATAAAAACTTTAAATCTACTGATGCTGCAGGTTCAAAAGTAGGTGTTACTAATGACTGGAGAACCAAAGTGAGGTCCCAAGGAGAAACCAAATCTTTGATAGGAGGACGCAAAAGAAAAGTGCTTTTTTAGAAAGGCTTTACACAGCCCAGAAGAGGCCAGGGCGATCTTATTTTTACCAACATGAAAGTTAGAAATGGCTGCCAGCTGTACTTTCACTGTGGAGGAACTAGCTCCTTGCTGAAATATACTAGTCAAGAAATCCAACACAGCTGGAACAGGGGCTGTAAAAGGATCCAGGTTTCTCTGAGAGGCCCACATAGAGAAACTTCTCAATTTACTATGATAAACTTTCCTAGTGAAATCTTTAAGAGAAGCCACTAGTATAGATTTAACAGGGGATGAAAGACCGGGAGTCCTGGCAATCACGGGAACTGGTGCAGCCAAGCTGTCAGCTTGAGACTGCCCAGATTGGGAGGGTAGCCACCCGATGGATGTGAGATTAGATACGAGCAGGGATCCAGAATCCATGGAGGAGCTAGAAGATGAGACCAAAGGAAGGAAAACCAAACTTGACAAGGCCAGAATAGGGTAATGAGGATCACTTTGCTCCCCAGTTGGCAAGCTTTCTGAAGAAACTTCGGAATGAGTGGTAACGGTGGGTAAGCATACAGTAACCAGGGGGGGGGGCAAACGTGGACTAGAGCATCTCTGGGGGCATCCCCTGGTGAGGGAATCAGAGCAAAGAACTCGCTGCACTTCGCATTGGAAGGAGATGCGAAGAGATCGCAGCAAGGCTGTCCCCATGCAAGGAATATCTCCTCCGCTACTGACTGTTTCAGAAATCACTAGTACGGCATCAGAATAGCCCGACTATTTGTCCGCTAAAATGAAGGAGCATCCCGGGATGTGCGTTGCGATCAGAAACCGACCGGTGGAAATCGCCCACTCCTACACTCTCATGGCTTCACGACACAGAGGGTAAGATCTGGTTCCCCCCTGCTTGTTGATGTACCAGACAACCGACATGTTGTCTGACTGTATTGCAATCATACCCAGAGGAAGGACAGTGTGGAAGGCTTTCAACGCTAAAAGCACTGTCTTCATCTCCAGAACATTTATGTGCAACCTGGTCTCTATCTGTGCCTTGGACTGTCCTTCCCAAACAATGCCCCCCCACCCGAGCTGGGAGGCGTCTGTGGTCACTGTGGCTTGGGCTGGATGACAGGAAAACGCATCTCGCGGCAACTTCCAGCGAATGGAGACACCAAAGGAGAGACATCCTGCAGGTGTGACTGATCCTTATCAGAAAATCCACGGGAAGGTCTAGCCAAGACCACTGAATATTTAGAGTCCATTGTAGAACCCGCATGTGAAGGCGTGCACAAGGGAGGATAAAGATCGCGGCAGCCATAGAACCCAGGGCTAGGAGAACATCGCTCGCCTTTGGAAATCTGAGGTCCACGATTAGAGCAATGTGGTACCGGAGGTTTAAGTTCCTGTCTGGCGTTAAGAAGACTTTTAGTTGCAAAGTGTCTAGCTATGCCCCCATAAAATCTAAGACTTGTACAGGTTGCAAAAGGGATTTGAGAACATTGACTGTAATCCCCAGCCGATCTGCCAAGAGAAGGAAGTAGTCTTGGGCCAGACAAAGAAGACACTTGGTGGACGCAGTGAAGAGCCAGTCATCCAGGTAAGGAAATACCTGAATTCCCTGAAGCCTCAGGTGAGCTGCTACTATTGCCATTACCTTGGTAAACACCCTGGGGCTGTGGCAAGACCGAAGTGTAGAGCTCTGAACTGGAAGTGACTGGCTCCCAGACGAAAGTGAAGAAACCCCCTGGAGCTTCTGTGGATCTTGACATGGTAGTAAGCATCCTGGAGGTCTAACGAGCACATCCAGTCCCACCCTCGGAGATAATGTAGAATGGACTGTAGGGTGACCATACGGAACTTTTGTTTGGCGACAGACAGGTTCAATGTTGACAGGTCTAGAATGGGCCTGAGGTCCCCAGTCTTTTTTGGCACTAAAAAGAACCTGGAGTAAATGCCTAATCTGGACTGGTCGAGGGAGACCAGTTTGATGGCTCGTTTGTGAAGCAGCTTTGAAACCTCTGGAGCTGCGGCCTCCCTGTGAGCGGGTGGCACATCTGGGAGGAGTCTTGTAGCACTTGGAGGGGCAACAAATGGGATAGTATACCCTCTGGATATTATTTGTAGCACCCAGCGATCTGCAGTTATGGACTCCCATGCCGCTGGTGCAAGGACAATCTCCCTCCGACTGCCTCCAGAGTAGGACAGTCGGGCAACCCCTCAAGGCTGCTGCGTGGGCCTGTCAGAAAAAGGTTCCCTAGACCTGAAATTTCTGGGACCCCCTCTACCTCTGAGTCGGGATCGATCCTGTCCCCCTCTGCCTCTGGGGGATGAGTTGTCCTGAAACTCCCAGGAAAACTGCGATTTCCAGAACCACATCTTCTTTTGCCCTCTTTGGTTCCTAGAAAAGGACTGCGGAGGGGTTAGAGAAGCGGATCTCGATGGCAGACAAAGTCTTCCCATCCTTTTTGCTCTGGACAAGAGTGTCACTTACTGTCTTCCCGAAAAGGGAAGAACCATCATAGGGAGCATTGGTAAATGACGCCTTGAAAGGGTCCGCAAACTGACTCAACCTGAGCCAGGTGTGTCGCCGCATGGCTAAGCCCGTCCCAGCTGCCTTAGCTGCTCCTTCAGTGGCATGGGAAAGGAGGTGCATGGACATGTTTGACACAGATTTCAGAGACGACATCTTCACAGAGAACAGTTGTTTGTCCTGCTGCGATAAAGACTCTGGGGGAGACTCAGCGAATTCCAAGACAAGGTCTCGCTGCAGCCGTATAACATGTGCCAAAGAGTTCAGTGCATGGATGGAAAAGGTTGCTAACGAATAAATGTGCTTCCCAAAACTATCCACTGACCTGGACTCCTTGGCTGGAGGGTGGACTGAGGAACTCTTGCGCCAGTTCCTTCTTGGTGGCTCCTGCGACCACCATAGCATCAACGGGGGCTCCTGTAGACCAAGGTTATCTGTTCATGGGAGGAGAAAAAATCTTGTCAGGGCATTTGGGGATTGGCTCTACAGTGTCAGGCTCCTTCCATGCCCGTGTGGTGATAACAGCCACCAAGGGGTCTGCTGGAGGGGACACCCAGGAAGTAGATAGGCCCGTGCCAAAAGCCTCCAGGAAGACGGAGTCATCTGTAGGTGGTCTCCCCTCTGGCGGAGGATCTCCATGATGTCTCCGAAGGAGACATCCTCAGGAGGTGACCTGGGGGAACCTTCTCCTTCATCTAAATCCATGTCCATAGTGAGGGTCTCAGGGGAGTCCAAGTGCCTCCTTTTCCACTTGCGCTTACAGGGACCTTCTTCTGTGGGACACTCTGAAGAGGACTCGTGAGCCGCAGGGGGTTCCTCAAGGGGAATAAGCTGGGGCTCCTCTGGCACGGGCTGTCCCCGAGACATATTGAAGGGAGTCGTCGCCAAATCCAATGGAGTCTGGCTGGAATCCGAGGAGACGGGCTGAGGTCTCAATCCCTGGGAGAGAATCCTCTCCACCACTTCAAACGCCGAAGGAGAGCGCTCCTCCTTGGCACCCAGCAAGGAAGAAGCTCTCCCCGGGTCCGAAGTGGGGATAATACAGTTGTGTACACTTACCATAAATGTAGATGTTCGAGTGCATTCACTGTTGCAGTCATTACATTTGGGTAATCTGCTGGCAAGTTGCCCTCAGTCGGCAAAAAAACAAGCAGCGGACGCCATTTTCTTTAGTGTTTCTTGCCCCAGATGTCAGGTGCCCTCAAAAAGGTAGCAAAAATATATATATAAAAAGTATATATACATGCATCATTACAAACTTTACCTTCACCTACAAGCAAATACACCACATAGGTTGTAGAAGACAGAAAAGGAAAGACTCCAGAAAGAAAGGGGGATGGTGGACGGGTAACCTGGACTGCAACAGTGAATACACTTAAACATCTACATTTATGGTAAGTGTACACAACTGTACTATGTTCTTTGTGTTTCACAGTTGCAGTCATTACATTTGGGTAGCATCCCAAAAGCTATGGATGGGAGGCTGGAGCTAAACAGCATTAGGTGCGGCTATAAGGCCCTGCAGAACTGCAGTGGCAAAGCCTTTCCTGGACTTAGAGTACAGAGGCAAATAAGAATGCTTTGTAAAGGTATGAACAGAACTCAAAGTAGCAGCCTCTACAATGTCTTTGGTTGGTACTCCTTTGAGAAAGGCTGCTGAAGTAGCTGAAGCTCCGGTGGAATGAGACCTAATGCCCTTAGGCACAGGTTTGCCATGGTGTAAGTAGCAGAAACAAATGCAGTGGCTTATCCACTTTGAAATGGTCTGCTTTGAAATAGCCTTTCCTTCTGATACTGCAGCATATGTCACTAGCAATTGCTCAGTTTTTCTTAGAGCTTTAGTCCTGCTCAAGTAGAATCTTAGCTGTCTGTGTACGTCCAAGGAATGCAGAATTCTCTCCCCCTTGTTCTGCGGATTAGGATAAAAGGTTGGCAGATTAATAGCTTGGTTAAGAGCCACACTGGAAACCACCTTAGGCATAAATGAAGGATTGGTCCTTAGAGACACCCTGTCTGGGTAAAATATGATAAAAGGCTCCACAGCCATGAGGGCCTGTAGCTCTGAGACTCTTCCTGCTGAAGTAATTGCTAGTAGCAGAGCTGTTTTCCATGATAAGAACTTTATATCAGCAGTAGCAGCTGGTTCAAATGGAGGCAGGGTGAGCTTTTCCAACACATAATTGAGGTCCCATGCAGGTATTGGTGATCTTCTAGGAGGCCCTAAATTTTTGGCTCCTCTAAGATACTGCTTTAGTAAAGGATGAGAAAAGATTGGTGGCTCTGTATTGTAATGAGCCGAAATGGCAGAGGCATGGATTTTAATTGATGAAAAAGATAGGCCTTTGCCAAGCATCTCAGTCAAGTATTGTAATATCTGAGGAATATTTGGTTCTGCTGTATATCAGCTCCTTGTGCTGGATTCCAAGCACAGAATCTCTTCCATTTATCAGCATAAGATTTTCTAGTACTAGGCCTTTTGGCTTCCAAAATGACATCCATCACAGCTTTATTGACAGGTGTTGTTTGTATAACTATATGATCAGCCATGCTGCCAGGTTCAGTGTCTGGAGTTGATTGTGCAGGACCTGATTGTTTTGCTGGGACAGTAGTTGAGGTCTTTGAGGTAAGATCCAAGCTGGGTTTTGAGACAAGTTCCTTAGTATTGGGTACCAGTATTGGTGGGGCCAGTCCGGGGCAGTTAGTGTCATCTTTGGTTTCTCTTGTCTGACTTTTAGTAGGTCCTGGGAGGAAGAGGCAGAGGAGGAAAGGCGTAAACTGATAGGTTTTTCCAACTGAAGGATAGGGCGTCCACTTTCCATGCTTGTCTGTGATAAGTCCTTGTGCAAAATCTTTTCAATTGATAATTTTGAGGAGAGGCAAATAGATCCATGTCCGGGCTCCCCCATTTCTTTGTTATTATGCTGAAGACTTGTGCATCTAGTTTCCACTCGTGAGGGTCCCTAACGTTTCTGCTTAAATAGTCTGCCAGAGTATTTTTTTTCCTGGCAGGAATTGAGCTTGAAGGTGTATTTTGTAAGTCAAAGCTGTGTCCCACAGTGTCATGGCTAACCTGCAAAGGGGGTATGAGTGCGTGCCCCCCTGCTACATAACCGTGGTCTTGTCCGTCTTTATCAGTAGCTGTACTGGATGAAGTAAGTCCTTGAAGGCTGTCAGTGCATTTTGAACAGCTAGCATCTCTTTTTGGTTGATATGTAGATGCATTTGTTTTGGGGTCCATATGCCCTGAATGCATCTTCCCGTCATGTGGGACCCCCGTGCATAATCTGATGAGTCTGTTAAGGTTTGACTGGCAGGGGGTAGAGTGAAGGCCAGTCCCATGTTTTGGTGACATGCCTTTGCCCACCATAGAAACTCCCGTTGTAGGCAGGGAATGAGAGGAATCATTGTTTCCAGACTGTGACAACGTTGACTCCATAAGCTTTTTAGGTACCACTGAAGTTTCCTCATATGCAGTCTTGCATATGGAATCAGTAGGATGCAGGATGCCATGAAGTCCAAAGCCTGCAGAGTTTGTCTTGCAGATAACTGGGTTTTTGTTGCCATCACTTTGAAGTAAGTAGTCAGTTGCCTTTGTTTGTCTGGCGTGAGGTAAGCCATCTGGGCAGTTGTATTCAAGCTTGCATCCAGGAATGTTATCTTTTGAGAGGGCACCAGTTGCGATTTCTTTTCGTTTATTGTGTTAGAAGCCTTTTCACAAATGCCAGGTGTTGAAGAAGAATGTCCTTTTTCTCTGCTTGAATGAGACAGTCGCCCAAGTAAGGATATATGTGTATACTTCTTTGTCTGCAAAAAGCAATTACTGGTGCCAGGCACTTTGTAAAGACCCTGGGAGCAGTAGATAAGCCAAAGGGCAGTGCAGAGAATTGGTAATGCATTAAGCCAGCCTTGAATCTGAGGCATCTTCTGCACGATTCCCTTATTGGGACATGCAGGTATGCCTCTTTTAGGTCTAATGTCACCAGCCAAGCATCCTTGCCCAGCATGGGCAGAAGCTGCTGCAAAGTCAGCATTTTGAATTTTGGAATGTCCAGGTATGTGTTCAAAATTGATAAATCTAGTATTGGCTGCCAGGCCTTGTCCTTTCTGGGTACCAAGAACAGTCTTGAATAAAAACCATGTTCTTTTTCCTGTTCTGGTACTGGCTGAATGGCCCCCATACATCCATGAAGGACGTAAACTGTTTCTGTGCCTCTGCCCATTGATTTTTTGGCAGACCCGGCCAACCGTTTGCCATTGGCAGAGTATGGAAATGGAATCTGTATCCCTGTGATACTATGTTTAGTACCCACTTTTTCTGGGTTATTAACTGCCAATTTTGAGCAAAAAGTGCTAATTTTCCCCCTAAGGGTGCTGCCAAAAGGTAAGTGCTTGGTGAAGGCAGAGGGAAGTCATTGGGACTGTTTTCTGTAGGTTTGCGCTTTATCTCCTCCAGATTTGGAGGTAGAAGCACCCCATTGCTTTGACCTTAAGAATCTTGTGCCTGGTATCTGGAACCCTTTGGGCATCTGGATTTGCCCCTTTGAGCTCCGTCTGACACAGGAAAGGACCAATTTTTTGTAGGCCAATGTCTACTGAATCTTGGTGGCTGCACTTGTAAGAAGTCTTTTACAGTTTGCATAGACTTAGCCTTGTCTTCCATTTTCTTTAAAACCTCTTCTGCCTTAACACCAAACAGAGCATCATGCTGTAAAGGTGCATCCAGTAATTTAGCTTTAACATGATCAGGCAAATTTTGCTCTTTTAGCCAGGCATGCCTCCTAATCATAGATCCAGTAACAGCGGCCCTGCAGGAGGCCTCTAAGGAATCAAAACCACACTGCAATGTATGCTTTCCAACTTGTTCAGCTGAATGCAATAATTCCTGCATTTCTTTATTTTCTACATATTCAGAAATCAACATTTTCTGTTTCAGCAATCCCATAACATGTTGATACTTGAGCATATGAAACTGGCAGTTCAAGGCCCTAATAGCCAAGGCTGCAGATGTATAAACCTTCTTTCCCCATCTATCCAGTGCCCTTGAATCTCTGTCAGAGGGGGTAGGATTTTTTGCTGCTGAGGCCTTAACTCCCTTTGGACCCTGTGAAATAGTTTCAGGATCAGCAGCAGGGTTTCTAAATAAAAATTTTTGTGAGAGTCAGGGACCCTGTAATATCTGTCAGGCTTGCTGGGAGCCAGAGGTAAGGAGTCCGGGGACAAGCTTGACTCTGAAAACACATCATCCACAATGTCTAAAACAGGGGGTATGGCTAAAGGCCTGTGCTGAGGGAGAAGGAGGAAATGTCTGAGCCTCTTTTTTGATTCTGAGAAATCTTGACTCTCCCAGTGAAAATGCTCCCTCAAAGTATGCAAGGTTTCCCCAAATGCATAATCCTCAGGAGATGATGCAGATGGGAAAGACTCCTCTGCATCAGAATCCTCATAGGGAGGTAGAGATAATTCCTAGAAGAGGAATCAGAAGAAATAGAAACCTGATCTGAAGATTCATAGTCAGTGTCTTGCCTAGGCCTCTTAGGAGGGGGATGGGAACCCCTGGTCAAGGTAATAAGGTCTTCAGCCATTTTGATCATCTGTTTTTTAGGCATAGCAGCCTGTGCACGTGGCTCATGCGTCAGTTTTTTAGCTTTAGAAGTTGCTTTTGTCTTTGGTTTTGCAGCTATCGTCAGTTTGATATAAAAATGTTGAGGCCTGAATACACCCTCAGAAGCAGGTGCCTGCTCAGCGGCTCCGGACCCATCCGAGGGAGATACATACATGGGTCCAATACTTTGAGTATCTCGCGGCATGCCGGACTCCACATGGGTCTCGGTAGGGGCCTGCGACTCGAAACTAGCGGGTATCAGGAGCTGCGAAAGTGCCTCACTGAGTACCCGCGAACCGGCGACTGGCTTAGGAGAAGCTTCGTTGTCGGTTTTGGACCTTGACTGTCTGTCTCTGTCCTGTTCTTTGCATTTTTTATGCACTCCGGTAGTCGGATTGCTATCTGATGACATTTCTGGGTAGTTAAATCCATTTCCAATATACTTTGAGGCAAAAATATACAGACACTTAATAGCGCGTTGGTTAAATCTAGCACAAAACTGACAGCCAGGCATGTTGTGATCAGGGCCTAGGCAAGGAATACAGTATAAATGGAAATCCTTATGAGGTATTTACTTCCCACAAGTAATACAATTATTAACTTTTTCTGACATCGGTATGGAGCAAGAAAAAAAGTTTCCCCAACGGGGTACTTAGCTTTAGTGAAGACTTCGATTCTGAAACTAAACTCGAATATTTCAGGAGCCGTCCGACCAGCACTTACGAAAAGCTTCTGCTTCGGGCACCATGCAGCAAGAAAGACTAAAGAAAATGGCGTCGGCTGCTTGTTTTATACCGCTGACGACCTGAAGTCATGGAAGAGGAGACAGCAACTGACGCAGGACCCAAGACTTTGGAATTCAGGCCGACTGAGGGCAACCTACCAGCAGATTACCCAAATGTAATAACTGCAACAGTGAAACACGAAGAACATCGGAGCCGAAGCGAGGGTAGCCTGAGCTCCAAGGGAACGGTTCGGATCCGAAAAGGTCAGAGCTGAAGATGGATCCATTCCCTCGGGCCCGACTCCCTGTCCACGGCTCTGAGAGTCGCTTGGATCCGAACTGGCCGGATCTGAGGAACTCAAGGTAAGGTACAGTTGTGTACACTTACCATAAATGTAGATGTTAGAGTGTATTCACTGTTGCAGTCATTACATTTGGGTTATCTGCTTGCAGTAGCCCTCAGTTGGCCTGATTAACAAAGTCTTGGGTCCTACGTCGGTTGCTGTCTCTTCTTCCGTGACGTCAGGGGTATCAAACATGCAGCCGACATCATTACATTAGTTTTTCTTGCCCCAGATGTCAGGTGCCCCTTAATGGAAAGCAATTAAATCTATAAATATACAAGGTTATACGTCAAACAAAAAAGCAAATATACACCAAAAAGCTTTTAAGCATCGAAAAGGAGAGAAGAGGTATAGCCAAACGAAGTCAGGGGGCTGGAGGGAGGGTAACCAAGACTGCAACAGTGAATAAACTCGAACATCTACATTTATGGAAAGTGTACACAACTGTACTATGTTCTTCGTGTTTCACTGTTGCAGTCATTACATTTGGGTAGATTCCCAAAGCTAAGGATGGGAGGAGGAAATTAGATAGCATTAGTACCAGCTATAAGGCCCTGCAAGACTGCAGTGGCAAAACCAGCTCTGGATTTAGAAAAAATTGGCAAATGGCAATGCTTTGTGAAGGTATGTACAGAACTCCAGGTAGCAGCTTCTAGGATATCCCTGGTAGGAACACCTCTGTGAAAGGCTGTAGAAGTAGATGCAGCCCTGGTGGAATGGGGTCTTATTCCCTGTGGGGTAGGTTTTCCATGGTGCTTATAGCAGAAAAGAATGCAATGGCCTATTCACTTAGAAATGGTTTGCTTTGAAATGGCCCTCCCCTCTGCCCCTGCTGCAAAGGCAACTAGCAGTTGTTCAGATTTCCTGAGAGGCTTGGTCCTGTCCAAGTAAAATCCAAGTTGTCTGTGCACATCCAAGGAGCGCAGTATTCGTTCCCCTTTGTTCTGTGGATTAGAAAAGAAGGTTGGCAAGTGAATGGACTGATTAAGGGCCACACTGGATACCACCTTGGGCATAAAGGAAGGATTGGTCCTGAGGGACAAACTGTCCGCATGAAAGATGATGAAAGGCTCCACTGCCATGAAGGCCTATAATTCAGACACTCTTCTTGCTGAAGTGATGGCTAGAAGGAAGGCTGTTTTCCAAGAAAGGAATTTCAAATCCGCAGTTGCAGCTGGCTCAAAAGAAGGTAGAGTGAGCTTTTCCAATACAAAGTTAAGGTACCAGGCAGGAGTAGGAGCTCTTCTGGGTGGTCTTAAATTTTTGGCCCCTCTGAGGAATTGTTTCAGTAGGGGGTAAGAGAAGAGGAGTGGCTCAGTATTATAATGTGCTGAAATGGCTGAGGCATGAACTTTAATGGAAGAGAAGGAAAGGTCTTTGTGAAACATCTCTTGTTAAATATTGAAGAATATGTGGTAAACTGGGCACCGTTGTGCCCATCCCCCGAGTCTGGCTCCAGGAACAGAATCTTTTCCACTTACACTTTTCAGAATAGGATTTTCTAGTACTAGGCCTCCTTGCCTCCAGGATGACGTCCAGCACTTGTTTGCTGAGGGATGGTATAAGAGAACTCTGGTAATTAGCCAGGCTCAGGGTTTGAAGCTGGGGGTACAGAATCTGGCCCTCCTGCTGGGACAGTAGGGAAGGAGTCTGAGGCAGGTGCCATGGTTCCAGTAGTGACATACTGCGAAAAAAGAGGGTACACACCAGTGTTGGTGTGGCCAGTCTGGTGCAATGAGTATTGTCCTTGGTTTGTCCTGTTTGATCTTTAGTAAAACTTTAGGGTGGAGAGGCAGAGGAGGACAGGAATAAACGGAGAGGCTTTCCCAGGTAAAGGACACGGCATCCACTTCCCAAGCTTGTCTGTCAGGAGTCCTTGTGCAGAATTTGTCCAATTGGTAGTTCTGAGGGGAGGCAAACAGGTCTCTCTCTGGGCTCCCCCATTTGTTTCTCAGAATGTTGAGCATCTTTGGCTCCAGTTTCCACTTGTGTGGGTCCATAAGATTTCTGCTTAGGTCGTCTGCCAGTGTATTTAGCTTGTCTGGTAGGAAGTGAGCTTGTAGGTGCACTTGGTAGCTCAAGGCTGTGTTCCACAGAGCCATGGCTAGTCTGCAGAGGGGGTAAGAGTGAGTTCCCCCCCCCCTGCTTGTTTATGTACCACTTAACAGTGGTGGCGTCCGTCTTTACCAATAATTGTGCTGGAAGAATGTGGTCCTTGAAGGCTGTCAGAGAATTCTGTACAGCTAACATTTCTTTTTGATTGATATGCAGGTGCATTTGACTCGGGTTCCATTTGCCCTGAATGCACTGCCCTGCCAAGTGAACCCCCTATGCATAGTTTGATGCGTCTGCTGTTAGGGTTTGGGTGGCAGGGGGTAGAGTGAATGGCAGTCCCTTGTTGTGGTGGCAGGCCTCTGCCCACAAAAGAAACACTGTCTTTATACAAGGAATGATGGGAATCACCGATTCCAGGTCCTGAGAATGTTGACAACATAGACTTTTTAGATACCATTGTAGTTTCCTCATATGCAGTCTTCCATATGGAATTAGTAGAATGCAAGAGGTCATGAACCCCAGGGCTTGCAGTATTTTCCTTGCAGACAGCTGGGTCTTTGTGGCCAGTAGTTTGAAATGGGCTGTCAAACTTGTTTCTCTGGCGTGAGGTAGGTCATCTGGGAAGTTGTATTCAAGCTTGCTCCCAGGAATACAATTTGTTGGCAGGGTACTAGGTGAGATTTCTTTTCGTTTATGGTACCACAGTGAGGTTAGCAGTTTCTTTACAAATGCCAGACAATTTAATAGTATAGACAATCGTCCAGGTATTGGTATATTTGAATATTTCTTTGCCTGCAGAATGCAATGACTGGAGCTAGGCACTTTGTGAATGCCCTGGGCGCAGTAGTTAAACCAAAATTGCAGTGCAGAGAACTGATAGTGCATGTAGCCTGCTCTGAAGCGTAGGTATTTTCTGCAAGATTCCCTTATTGGGATGTGCAGGTAAGCTTCCTTTAAATCCCATGTTGCCAACCAGGCATTTCTTCTAGCATGGGAAGCAGCTGATGAGTTAGCATTTTGAATTTTGGGATTACCAAAAAGGTGTTTAGGATAGACAAGTCCACGATAGGATGCCAGGTATCGTCTTTTCTGGGTACCAGGAAAAGTCTTGAGTAAAAACCTTGTCCCCATTCCTCTTCTGGGACAGGTTGAATAGCCGTGATACTTAGAAGATTGAGAATCTGCTGTTGACCCTCTGCCCACTGATTTGGGGATGGGTCTGGCCAACCGTTTGGGGTTGGTAAGGAGTGGAAGTGGAATCTGTATCCTTGGGAAACTATATTTAGAACCCATTTACCTTGGGTAATGAGTTCCCAGTTTTTTGCATGCAGGGCGATCTTTCTCCCTAAAGGGACAGTCAGTTGAACAGGGCTTGGAAGGCTTAAGTCAAGTCATTGTGACAGTTTACTATAGGGGATGTCTTACTACTTCCAGCTTTGGAAGAGGGAGCCCCCCACTGCTTAGGCCTAAGAGTACCTTGAGACTGAAGCCTGGGTGGTCTGCTGGTCCTGGCTTTGACTGAGAAGAAAGAGGCAGGAAAGGACCAATTCTTAGAAGGCCAGTGCCTACTAAATCTGGGAGGCTGTACTTGCAGGAAATCTTTAACAGTTTGCATAGATTTAGCTTTTCCTCCATCTTTTTAAGTACTACTTCTGCTTTGTTGCCAAACAAGCAGTCTTGGTTTAATGGAGCATTCAGTAATTAAGCTTTAACATGATCTGGTAAAGTTTGCTCCTTAAGCCAAGCATGCTTTCTAAGTACAAACCCAGTGACAGCAGCCCTGCAAGATTCCTCTAAGGAATCAAAACCACATTGCAAAGTATGTTTACCAACTTGTTTAGCAGAATGCATTAAATCCTGTAATTCTTTACTTTCAGCACAATCAGGAATCAACATAATTTTCTGTTTAAATAATCCAATTATATGCTGCTGATACTTTAACATATGAAACTGGCAGTTTAAGGCCCTAATGGCCAAAGTAGCAGAAGTGTATACCTTCTTACCCAATCTGTCCAGGGCCCTGAAATCTCTATCAGAGGGGGTAGGGTTTTTGGCAGTAGTAGCCTTAATGCCTTTGGGTCCCTGCAAAATGGTCTCTGGATCCGCAGTAGGATTCATAAAGAGGAACTTGCGAGAGTCAGGTACTCTGTAATACTTGTCAGGTTTCCTGGGAGCCGGAGGTAAAGTGTCTGGGGCCATGCTAGATTCCATGAAGGCATCATCTACAATGTCCAGTACAGGAGTGATAGCTAAAGGCCTGTGCTGAGGTAGGAATAAGAACTCCTCAAGCCTCTTTTTAGAGTCAGAGTACTCCTGGCCTTCCCAGCGGAAATGCTCCCTAAGAGTATGCAAAGTTTCACCAAAAAAAGAAAACTTCTGGAGGGGAAGCAGAGGGAATTGAGTCCTCTGCATCAGAATTCTCAAAGGTAGATAAGGGCAAATCCTGGTCATCAGAAGAAACAGAAATTTCAGAATCCTAATCTGAAGAATCAGAAGGAAAATCAGTTCTAGGTCACTTAGAGGGAGAAGGGTGACTTCCCGATAAGAGTAACAAGGTCTTCAGCCATTCTTATTTGTTTTTTAGGCGTAGAGGCCTGACCATGCGGTCTGGGAGTTGGTTTTCTAGGCATGGATCGAGTTTTAGGCCTTGAAGAAGAAGATGGCATCGGTTTGATATGCAAATCAGTAGGCCTGAATACATCCTCAGAAGCCGGTGCCTGCACAGCGGCTTCGGACCCATCCAAGGTAGAGACATCCACAGGTTCCATTGTCAAAGAAGCATCTCGTGGCATTACCAGACTCCGAATACGTCTCAGTAGAGGCCTGCGAATCTGAAGTAGCGGGTATCAGGGGCTGCAAAAGCGCCTCACTGAGTACCGGCGAACTGGCAACTAGCTTAATGGAAGCGTCGTCGGCAGCTTTGGACCTATGTGGTCTGTCTCTGTCTTTTTCTTTACGTTTTTTCGGAATGTCGGCAGTCGGATGGCCTACCGAAGCCATTTCTGGATAATTGAACAGAGTACCAAAATAGTTGGATGCGAAAATGAACAGACGACGAATAGTTCGAGGATTGAATAAGGCACAAAACTGACAGCGAGGGACGTCGTGGTCTGGGCCTAAGCAAGGAATGCAGTACGAATGAAAATCTTTATGAGGTATTTGCTTTCCACAAGAAATACAATTGTTAACTTTTACTGACGTCGGTTTAGAACAAGAAAAAGGATCCCCAACAGGGTACTTATCTTTTTCGAAGACTTCGAATTTGAAACACGAAAATGAAAATTTCAGGAGTCGGCCGACCGGCACTTGCGAACTGCTTCTGCTTCGGGCACCGCACGGCAAGAATGACTGATGTAATGGCATTGGCTGCATGCTTTATACCCCTGACTACCTGACGTCATGGAAGATGAGACCGCAACAGACACAGGACCCAAAACTTTGACAATCAGGCCGACTGAGGGCTCCCTGCAAGCAGATAACCCAAATGTAATGACTGCAACAGTGAAACACGAAGAATATCAGAGAAAGACAACCTCGGAACCGGGGTCAAACCCCTCCCGACGAGCCCACCTCCGGGAACGGAGCCATGAGAGGACTCAGAGCTGCCAAAGCAACTGCAACTGTACAGGGTGCGGTAGAATGAAAATTGGTGCCGTACTAGGGGTCACGGTGCTGACAGACTAGTCATGTTTTTAAGGGTGGGTCAGCTCGGATTGAGCCATGGATCACAGGGTAGGCTCTGGAACCATGGTAAGTTTCACCAATGGAACCAAAAAAGTTGGCATTGAGGGCTCCAATACCTGCAGGGAGGTTGAAGGAGGAATACATGCTGGAGTCTGTGGAGAAAAATCCTTGGCTCTGGGTGGGAGGAAAGTTTTAAATGGAGGTGGAATGTGTCTAGATGCTAGGAGTTGATCCACAAGTCTCACTATGTCGAGCTCTGAAAGTTTCCTGGTAGAACGGGCTGACATCCCCAATGGAGATTCAGGTCAATCAAGGAACGGACTTAGTTGCTGTCCAACAAGGGGGTCAACTGACAGTATCTGATCCTGGCTAGTGTGTCGACCTTCATCACCGTGATCGAAAGACCGGAAGGTTGTGATGGGAGTAACCAGTTTTAATGGATAGACCATTTTTGGTGCTACAAGGGTCTGTGGTACAGTGGTAAAAGTTGGTACCATGGGAGAAGTAGTCACTGTTGGTTCTGTAGTCAAGGACGGCACCATGGACGTAGTTTTTTTGACTCCAGTGACGACACAGGTGTCAAAAGTCATTTTTTGCAATTTTTGGTTTCAGTTCTGTATGAACCTGGACCTTAGTGGTTTACGATTCCTGAGGATGTGTAGATGATGGTACTGACTTAGCTCCTCTTCTTTGACTCTTTTTTAGGAGGGGTTGAGACCTTTGCCTCAGATAAAGCCTTAAGTTGTGGTCACTAAAGCCCTTACAGAGCTCATGGGAGTTGAACTTTTAAGTGCGGTACTCCAAGGTAATATAAACAGGAGAGACAGCCATCAGAGTTGGGCATCTTCCTGTCACATTGTCTGAAACCAGTAGTGCTCTTTTTTTCTGCCATTAGACTAGCATCCAGACAACAGTAAACCAACAGCAATTCAAGGGTAGCGGAGAAATACTGTCAATGATAGGCCACACACACACACACACACACACACACACACACGTCTAGAGAAAGAAAAAAATGTTTTTTTCTAAAAATAGCAACAATGGCAAACGAAAGAAATACCCAAAAGGGTAATGGAGAGGAGAAAAAGAATACCAACGATGGTACATATAGATTACCGAAAGGGAGGGGCTTGTACCAACGATGGTAAAGGTAAAAAGGGAAGGAAATTTTCACTCGCACCAGAAGTAAAGTATCATAAAGTATAAACGACTAAAATAAAGGAGTTATAAGTGATTAGAAAAATTAGAAGTTATGTACTCACCATAACGTTCCATCTGAGTAGGTGTATTCATTTGTCTGCAACCTGTGGGTTATGGATCGGGATCTCGGATCAACCGCATGGTTTTCCAGCTATGGATCCAAGCTCTCAGCTCCTCCCCTCACCCATAATGCCCTGCTCTACCCTCATGACCTCAGATCGAGTTTGCCAAAGCAACAATACCCTAAAAAGGGTAACAAAGAATATGCAGGAAACTGAAAGGCCAGGGGATTGAATACACCTACTCAGATGGAACGTTATGGTGAGTACATAACTTCTAAATCTGAAGTAGGATATTCATTAGTCCCCAGCTACCTGAATCTTGGCCATCATGGAAGGATATTCCAAAGGATGCTCTACCCCTAGATGCAAGATCCAACTTATAGTGGGAAATATGGCTGCTGCACAAATATCATCTAGAGGAATCCTAGCCTTGAAGGCTGCCGAGGTAGATACTGACCGGGTTGAATGGGCATGAACACCTCGGTGCGGGCCTTCCTGAAGCTTGATAAGCCAATAAAATGCACTGTGAAATCCAGCGGACAGAGAAACTTTAGAGATTGGCTTGCCCAAATTGAATTTTGCAAAGGAAATAAACAGCTGGTCGGATTGCCTATGACCAGCTGTCCTGTTCAGATAAAATCTAAGTTGCCTGTGAACATCTAGTGAATGTAGCTTATATTCACCTTTGTTTTCATATTTAGGAAGAAAACAGGGAGGTTAATGGATTGATTGATGTTTGCTTCAGAAGCGATTTTAGGAAGAAAGGACGGGTTGGTCCTGAGGGGATGAAATACCAAGTAAGGAGGTTTAGCTGATAAAGCTTGAAGTTCAGAAACTCTCTTGGCTGATGTAATGGCTACCAAAAGGCTGTCTTGTAGGACAAGAATTTGAGATCCACGCTGGCTCGAAAGGAGGGTCAAGGCCTGTAGGACCAAAGAAAGGTCCCAAGGAGGAACTGCTTGTTTTATAGGGGCCTGAGAAGAAAAGTACCTTTAAGAAATATTTTACACAATTTGGCTGACATAAGAGGATTAGAGTCATGGCCAATGTGATAGTGAGAAATTGCGCCAGTTGAACTTTGACTGTGGAACTGCTGGCACCATCGTTAAAGAGAGTGGTTAGAAAGTCAAGCACTAAAGGGAGAGGAACCGTGAAGGGATTCAGGCCTTGCCATTTGCTTAAACCTTTCTAGTGGATGGTTTATGAGCCACCAAAATAGCCTTTACAGGTGAAGAAATACAGTCCTTATCAAGAGTGGAACTGGAGCAGCCAAGCGGTCAGCTTCAGGTTGTCCAGGTTCGGAGGAGGAATGCAGGATGGATGGGATATCAGATCCGGATGGGATCTAGAATCCAAGGAGGATTCACCGAGTGAGACCTTAGGAAGGGGAACCAGATCTGTCGAGGCCAGAATGGAGCAATGAGAATCATTCTGCAACCCACCCGAGAGGCTTTCTGAAGAACTTGCAGCATCAGAGGCAAGGGTGGATAGGCATACAGAAGACGGGTGGCCAAGCATGCACCAGGCGTCTCTTGGGGTACCTGAAAAAACTGTCGCACTTGGTGTTTGAGGGAGAAGCAAAAAGATCGCATGAAGGGTTCCCCACTTGACAATTGAGAGACCACGTGCGACTGAGCTTGTCCGCTAGGATGTTGGACCGTTGCTAGAAAGCGATTGGTGGAGATTGCCCATTCCCAAACTCTCATGGCCTCGACAAAGAGGGTAAGACCTTTGATGTACCAGACAACAGACATGTTGTCCGATTGAATCGCAATTGTTCCCAAGGGAAGAAAGTCCTGAAGTGCTAGAGCACTGCTCTCATCTCTAGAACATTGATATGCAGTAAGGTCTCTGAAGCCTTGGACTGTCCGTGCCCCCGTGGTCACGTGGAGATCCGGGAGTGGAGCCACCACAAGAGGACCGCTTGCATGCCTTGCTGTTCGCTATGGGATGATGCATGGGACCACTGTACTAAGAGCGTCCACTGTAGAATGCATATTGAGCCTGGCAAGAGGGAGAAGTGCTATAGCAAGCCATGGACCCTAGAGCCCTCAGGACCAACTCCGCTGGAACAGAACTTGAATGGAGAATGGCCGCACCTGGAGCTGCAGATTTAGAACTCTGTCCGCAGTGAGGAAGGCTAAACTCCTTGTGTCTAGCCTGGCCCCTATAAAATCTAAGAGCTGTGTGCCAGGTTGGACTTTTGTATTTATTGTGATGCCCAGAAAGGGAGCAAGATGGAGAAAGGCCAATAGAAGTAGATGCCTTGTTGGGCGTAAGAAGCCAGTCGTCCAGGTAGGGAAAGACCTGCACCCCCTGAAGCCTCAGGTGGGCCGCTACCACTGCTAGTACTTTGGTGAACACCCTGGGGGCTGTGGTGAGACCAAAGGGAAGGACCCGGAACTGGTAGTGACTGGCGGAGAAACCTCCTGGGCGCCTGTCCATCAGGATGGAGATCTATCGAGCACATCCAGTGATTTTCTCCCAGAAGGGGAGAATAGATTGCAGAGTGACCATTGAATTTTTCTTTGGGGACTGCCAGATTCAAGAGAGAGGTCTAGGATTGGTCTTATTTTCCCCTTCTTTAGTGTCACTAAAAAGAAGCTGGAGTAGAACCCTGATCCGAACTGGTCTGGGGGAATGGGCTGGATGGCTCTTTTCTTTAGCAGATGGCCAATTTCTGTGACCGGGTGGGGCGTCTGGGAGGGACTTCAACTTTGGAAGGTGAAGGAAAGGAATGCGATATCCCTGGATATGATTTGGAGAACCCAGCGGTCCGATGTTATGGACTCCCATGCCGCTAGGTGCTCCCCGACTGCCTCCAGAGTAGAGCAGTCGGGCAACCTCAGGGTTCAGAGAAAGGTTCCCTGGACCGTTTCTGGGAGCCCCTCTGCCTCTAGCCTCCCTGTCCTCCTCTGCCACGGAAGGACTGGTTGTCGCAGGCTGGGACTGCTGCGACTTCGGAACCACATCTTCTTCTGACCCTTTTGGTTCCTAGAATAGGGCCTCTGGGGTGCAGAGACAGCGTCTTCCCGGTCTTGCCAAACAGAGCAGAACCATCAAACCAGGCCTGGCGTCTAGTGACCAGTCCTGTCCCGCAGCTCTCGCAGCGCGCCTCCGTTGCATGGGAGAGTAGGAAGTATTTGTAACTGACCTAAGAGTGGCCACACGGGTGGAGTGCAGAACTCTGTCCTCCTCCGAAATGGACTCAGGGGATGCAGCGTATTCCTTAATAAGATCTCGCTGCATCCGAATAACATGTGCCAAATAGTTGAACTGAACATCCGCTTCCCAAGCGGTCCATCATCCGAGACTCCTTGCTCGGTGGGTGGACTGAGGGACTCTCCTGAGCCAGTTCCCTCTTTGTGGCGCCGCCCGTCAACATGGCATCTACCGAGGCCCCTTACTCCAATGGGTCGGATGGCGGACTAAGGATCCTATCCGGTCTTTTGGGAATTGGCTCCACGGTGTCCGTTCCTTCCACAGGGGACACCCAAGAGGCAAATGCCTCCAAGAACACGGACTCGTCCGAGGAAGACTTGGCATTTCCATGATGTCTCCAAAGGAGACATCCTCGGGGTGACCGTGGGGAGCCTTCCCCTTCCTCCAAGTCCGTGTCTTCTGTGAGAGAGTCAATGTGCCTCCTTAGGGCCTCCTCTGGGGGCTGTCAGAGGAGTCAAGCAATTTGCTCCATAGGAGCAACTTGGGGGCACAAGCGGGCTGTCCCAGGGGCGGATGGTGGAAGCCTGGCCCAGTGCAGAGGGAGCGGGGCGGAGCGAAACAAGTGCCGGGGTCCGGAGACCCTCAACAGAGCCCTCTCCACTACATCAAAGAAGGAGCACTGATCCCCGGATCGCTCGGATCCAGGCTCCGAGTCGGATCGGCTCCGACCCACCCCGCTGCTCGGCTCCAGCTGCTCCGAACCCGGATAGCGGAATAGGCTCACTCCCATCTGCATCTGGGCCTGGATGAACCTTCTCATCATCCGGTCCAGATCAGCATCAGAAAGGCTATGGGTAGATCTCGGCGAGGCTACCGAGGTAGGCCTGGAGTGCCTCCTCGATAGCCTCCGGCGGAGATCGGGTCTCCTCCTCAGGACCCGGTGAAAAGCACACAGGGCTTCTCCCTCCGGCATCCCTCTCCTCTCCAGAAGCGGGAGGTTGAGTCCCAGGAGCAGGAGGGGTGCCACAGGGGAACAACTGTAGCCACAGTAGTACCGAGTCTGGCGGTAAAGACCCGCCAAGACCAGCTTGGACCTCCGCTGGGGTTGAACCCTGCACAAATGGAACAACCAGATGTGAGGTGTTCAGTGTGGCCATCAGCGGTGAGAGCTTATGGCCGAAAAATAGATTTAGGCTGATCAGCCATAATCTATAAAGCACTAAAAGTTACTAAAAGTAACTTAAAACAAAAAGACACACAGGCCTACACACACACGCGCAACAGCGAGGGAGGGAATAAAAATTACTTAATATAAGTCAAAATAAACTCAAATTAAACTTTTCAGAAAGGAAACCTAAACTTTCACACAGAATCACTCAAAACCAAAATTTCTCTGATTTTACAAGTAATAAAATCCACTTAGCTGAGAGCTATGTACCCAAATCCAGTCACCAGCGAGATCTGAGGTCATGAGGGTAGAGCAGGGCATTATGGGTGAGGGAGGAGCTGAGAGCTTGGATCCATAGCTGGAAAACCATGCGGTTCGGATCGATCCATAACCCACAGGTTGCAGACAAATGAATATCCTACTTCAGATCAAAAGGTCAATATTTAGTGAAAAAATGAAACACTTAGCTTGAGAGCTGGCCTGTTGCACCTTGAAACTCTACGTGGCAAATGAAATCTGAGGAGATGGAGAGGGGCACTATGGGTAATCTTAGCTCGAGAGTTTTTGGCTGGCACGAGCTTGCTATATTGGCCGAGTCGGTTCCCAGGACGGAACAGAGACCCATCAGTCATGAATGAAGATAAACAACAGCAGATCAAAGTATAAATCCTTGGATGTGGTGGTTCTCATGCTGTTCATTTTGCAGATGTGCAAAAGCTTCATTAGTAATGTATCTAAGGATGTCTTATATGCTAAGCACAGATCCCTTCTCAACAACCTGTAGGAGACATAGAAGAGAGACAGGGCTCTAAGGTGATCTGTATAGGACAATGTGTTAATACCCTGTAACCTCTGTGGGGATTCCAGCTGTTGAATATGCCTAGTCAGGTACATGCTAAAAACGGGGCACTGTTCTCAATGATGGGTCTGATAAGGGCAGAGTAGTTGGTATTACTTCAGTGAAATAATGACATCGTAGAGGTGGAATTTTTTAAATAAAGTTCACCTATTTAGTTCTTGGTCAAGAGAACTACGTTCAACATATAACATTAACCACCTTCTGGGAAGATTTTCTTGGAGATCACATGCTTTTTTCAAAAGTTGAACTTCATCTTAATTATCATGGCATGGGCTCTGTCAGCAATATGGTTAAGAATGTTAATCTTTTGAAAAATGATATTATAGAAACAAAATCCACTCAAAACTATACATCTGATCAAATCGTTGTGGCTTTCTTCTGTAATGCCTGCCTTGGTAATAAACATTTAGAACCAGATAGCATTTTTAAGGGCAGACAATTTAAGCACAACAGCTACTGGAAAAGTTTGGGACTCTACTTGGTTTTCCCCACGCTATATGAAAAATGAATGTCTGAGGCAAACATGTCAATCAAATATTTCCCAAAGGAATCACACAGACAGCAAGCAAAAAACTGTCAAATGTGAAATACTGTGGAATTCCTCGGTCCAAAGGATAACAAAGAATTAACCCCTGAAACCATGATCTGCATTCTTCAAGATAGGCAGGAGGCAAATTCATCCAGAATTATAGCGAGGATTTTGCGGCAATGCTACAGTAAGACTGAGTGACATGCAGTGACCCAACACTGATGAGAAAACACAGTAGCAGCTTTAACAATTTGCTAAAAGCAGATTATTGAAGACTTTGCTCAGAACACACTCTGTGCTGCGTCTGGCACGAAAACAAAACCAGAATGGATCATTATTTCTATTATCTCCTAAGGACAGCTGTTGATGCACTATTTTTTTCAAGAACCTTCTCGACAAGGGCAAAGGCTGAATTTGGCCAGTAGTTATCCAGATAATCATAGTCAAGACCTACATTTTCAGAATGAATCAATGTCTCATTTACTTTAGTTATAAAAACTCTGCTAGACTGTTCTCAACTCTAGGCAGCAAAGCTCTAAACCCAAGCCCTCTAGTCAAGTAAAACACGCCTGGAAAAACAAACAAGGATGCAGTCTACATGTAGTGATGTGCACAGTGAACACCATAGAAATAAACTCATCATAATTATGAACAGAATACTCACACCGCCATGAACATGGGTTAAATTCCCCAAGACCACTGCAAAAACCCAGGTAAGCAATTGGCAGGAACTCTGTCCACCATCTCATCTGGGTAAGCAAAATACCTAGAAGCTAAATCACACTCATTACTGGACAAAGCCTCCTGAGAGATTGAACAGTCTCGACTGCATGACATCCCCCAGCACTCAGAAGAATGCTGTTAGAAGAATCACTGCTGTTGAGATCTACATGCATAAGAGAATGCTGTTAGATGATTCACTGGTGTTGAGATCTGCATGCATAACTTATCAAAGTTCTAAACTACCATGGCCTAGTATACTAAAAAGTAATAAGCAAGTGCAAACTGGTCTGCAAGCAGGCTGAAACACCTCCACTTACATGCAAACGTCAGACCAATCCTAAGCTCATGGAGCTCACACAGTCCTACCATGGCTCATATGGATCTAGATGGACTGGTCACACGTGGCTCAGGGCCAAAACATTTAGCAAAAAAGTCAGTTATACATCCCAGCCCATCCATTAGCACGACTGACAATAAAATCTTGAAGCTGACTAAGGCAAGGTTCAAGATACTCAGGATGATAACATCAAGCATTTCGGAACTGCATGAAGCCCACAGTTCCACCTGGGGCTAATTAACTATGAACCAAATAATCCAGCAATACAACCAGATGGCATGATCTATATCCAAGTCCATAGTGATAACACTATATCAGAAGACCAAATCCAGAGCACAACAAAAACACAAACAGAAAAAGCAATCATCTGAGTAAACCTAAATCCCTTCATGGTACAAAGGAAATTTTTAACAAAAGTTACCAATCCCTCATCAAACATGATAGCGAAGCCATCCAGGACAGCCCAAATGGCAGGTGTGAGAATGCAAGCAATACAGAAATCAGCCCAAATGGCAGATGTGAGAATGCAAGCAATACAGAAATCAGAGAACTCCTGGAGGAATATCCTCACAAAACAATACAAAAGGCATATGAGAAGGTACCCTTGGGTTGCTACCACTCCCATACGAAACCTCAAAAGAAATGGTGTAGATAACTGACCTTACTCAATTCAACAGCTGATCAATAAATGATAGCAAACAAACTCCTAGACTGATGCGGTCACAAGTGCAGCATTACAGAAAACCTGGGGACTGAAAAGACACCAAAAAGAATGACTGCTTTAAGTATGTCCTGGGAGAAGTCCATCTATTCTTTTTAAATTTGGAAGCTGTAAGGAGGTCACATGTCTAATTTTCTGCCCCCCCCCCCTCCCCCATGATGTCCACATGAACAAGTTTCAGATGTTAAGAACTTTGGTGAACTTCAGAGTGCCTGGAACCTCTTCCCTAACCAGGATTTGAGGAGCTGTGTGTGGAACCTATGAAATAATGAGACGTGGTTTGTCAAAGGCATCTGCAGATTTCAAGGCCCCAGGAGCCATACTGGTCTCTAAACGAGGTCTCAGCACTAGGCAAATTAGTAGGTATCTAACAGACTGCGGGTTCTGCAACCTCAGCAGAAGAATCGTACTCAGGTGCAAGGCTGCCAGTCATCTTGGGGTCTTTTGAGATTCTTCTTTGGTGAAACAGTGGCAATAGACTCTGGGGATTCCATCATTTTGGCTTGGGTCAGCCATTTTAGATGCAGAGTTTTGCGGAACATGTTAGGGAAGAAAGGCTCAACCTAAGGTTTTGGGAACAAACGAATGGCAGATGCAGCAAAATTTGTAGTCGTGTTCCAGGCCTAAACAAAAAAGGTACTTAGTGTGCAAGTCGATGTAAGAAATCAGCCTACCACACTCGCACTTATCCCTCCTAGCTGATATCTGATAAAAAATAATCTACACAATCAAAAAACACAAAAAAAAAAAGAAAGGCTTCCCAATGGGGCACTTCCCTGAAACACGAGAGAGAGAAGCAAAGGTACCAACCACCCAACGAAGATCAGTCCAATGGCTCCATGACCTGCATTCAGGCTGGAGATGAGATAGTCTGGAGTACTAGTGTGTAGGCTCGCCTATATACCTCTATGCGTACAAACTGAGGTCACACATCGGATGTAAACCCTGTGGGAAGGTTAAGATTTGGTACCCCGGCTGGATGTCAGCAGAAGAAAACGCATATGTTAAGAATACTGCAACAGTGTTTTCAGTCAGGACATCTACACCAAACTTGTTATCAAGCAAAGACTCATTAAAGCACAGACTAGGTAATGAGGTACAGCACTCCTGTGCAAACCCTCCAGCAGTGTAGGCTCCACCCAACAGACCCAGAATGTCTGAGGGATAACTGGATCTGTCACTCAAGACAGTGTCCTGGTGATACTTTGGCCCCAGAGCTGATAAGCTGATACTACAATGAATAGGTATGAATCACAACTCAGCCAGTGGTGGTCCCCAACAATGGTGACAAACGAGTCCCTCACTACATTTCTTCAGAATACTGGGAATGTGGCACATGTTGAGCAAAAATGACACAAACACTCCTTAGCATAACTGACTGTACTAACAACCCTCTAAAGCCAATACTTATTGGGACACGACTCAAGCACCACACTTAGCAGACAGTTATAACATACCTACTCATGCACCTCAACAAAAATATTGCTTGAACACACACAACCATAAAGATGTATGAATAGATAACACAATCCACACACATCAATACAAATAATGCAATGGAAAGTTGCATAGTACAGTGGTTCTTGTGAAGCATAAAAGTATTAGCAGACAGGGTAACAATTTTCTTGGCAACAATAAGTTTTTACAAAACACACAAACAAATACCAGGTATGTGGAAGATAAAACAATGCACAAAAGTGTATCTACAACTTGACAGCAAACACCAATGCTCTAAGGTCAATTACACTTTCTGCCTTCACTGTACATGAACAGCACCAACACGTACTGGTAAAATCATTAAGATCACATAAGTGATCCAAAGTAACAAACTTTTTTAATCATAATTATTACGGTTAAAGAGCTAAAAAAGAGGGGGGGGGGAGTAGTGTAAACTATTGTCAAGACATAAAACAACAAGCATCCCTTTCCCTTTGGAAGCACTGGACAACTCCTTATAATAAACTGCAGTAATTCTACTGATTCACCATAAGTCTTGTTAACCCATACCAGGCAAAGTAAGACTCAGCTATGCATTTTTCCATCAAAAAGGGAGGATTAGTTACTGTTTTAATAGCTATTTAACTACAATGTAGAAAACAACTTAACCTATCAGTACTGGGCATATTAAGGTGGTTTATATGAATCATTAAAATGATGCTCTAAACATTATTTTGTGTTTTCCTACTGTATATATCTGTATAACTTCTTTTTATCTCATGTTTTTGCTGGTGTATTTGTACTTGATGCATGCTAGTTTTATATGTTAGGACTGTTTCCCTAGTTATGTACTTGTAATTTTTTTTTACAAGTATTCTGAATTCTATACTATACATGTGTAACTGCTAATCAGTGAACCCACACTGTTGCTGCAAAGGGTCAATGGACCAAACCACCTACCTGGTGAGCTAATACCACATACATAAACAAACAGTTCAATTTCAAAAAAATAAATAAATAGCAGCTATTTATCCTTAAATATCCCTTTCCATTCAGTCACATATTCTGATATGCATGACAAGTTTGAATTAAAACTGCTTTCCAGCATTCTCAGCAAGGCCTATTTTCACCAAGTTCTGTAATTTTTCCATTTTTAAAAATCTGCATCAAAAGTACACTGGCATATTTTGATGAACAGGATACAGTCAAAAACAAATTATATCAAAACATTCAAGAAAGATGAATAGAAAGACAGCCTTCTTAGAAGAAAGGGTTAAGATTTGTCTTTCAAGTACTATGTTGCCCTTTCCCACTTGGAAACTGTACAATTCAGTTACTCAACCAGAGATGCTTAACAAATTAAATGCATATACACGTCATATATAAAAGTATGAGCATTAGTCCAGGATGCAGCTGCGCAAATCTCATCTATGGAAACCCTTCACTAAAATGATGAAGAGACCGCCATATATATTTTGTGGAATGAGCTCCAAGAAGCTTAGGCCAGGATAATCCTCTCAAAGGAGATACGATCAATCAGTTAACCACCTGGCCAATGTAACTTTGGAAACTGTCTTGCCTAATTTGTTAGAGAGAGAGAGAGAGACGCAAACAGCTGGTCAGCTTCCCGAAATCTATGGCAATAAAAGCAAAGTTGTCTAAAAGAGCATGCACTCTCCGTTATTTGAAAAGCTTGGAAAGAAAACTGGGAGGTTAATGACCTGGTTAAAGTTGGACTCAGAAGCTGCCTTAGGCAAAAAAAAATAAAGGTTTGTCTACTAAGACACCATGTCTTTGTGGAAAACCAGGTAATGAGATTTGAATATACAGCCTGGAGTTCAGATACTTATCTAGCTGATGTGATAGCGACTAGAAAGATGTTTTTTCAAGACAAAACTTTTAGAGCTGACCTGGCTGAAGGGTCAAAAGGAACTTGAGTCAGGGCCTGTAGCACAACAGATAAATCCCAAGGAGGGCTAAGATCCTTTGGCAGGGGTCTCAGTAAAGGCCTCTCTGAAAAAGCTTCCTCTAAATTACGTAAAGCTAAGTTAGAGTTATTTTCACCTAGGTGGAAGTTTCAAATGGCAGCCAAATGCACCTTAACAGTAGAAAAAACAGCCTGTCAGATGAGGAATGAATGGAAAGGACAACGTCAGATACAAAGGATTAACATGCTTTGGGTCACTTCATTTACTGAGTGCGTTAAGGTACAGTGCCACCTAATGTTTTGTTTAAAGGATAAACTATTTTATCACATTCCCAATACACAACATTTTTCATGGGAAATTCCTTTATGTATGAAAACTAAAACCTAAACATCAGTGGTTTATATTATTTTGTGGCCTCTGTTCTTGGATTTTTTAGTAAAGTGGCATGTTACCTAATGAAATTTCAAAGTAAATAAATTGACAGATCAAAAGTTTTAGATTTCAGATTAGAAGAGGAGAGATCCTAGTTCAAAGACATATTTGGGGCTCTTACCTCAAACAACATGGAAGACCTTCCCTGACTACCATCATAGGGATTCTGCCCTCTCCCTCCTTAACAGAATCCAAAGTTGGTAAGCAGTCCCAAACCAGGCAGACGTCCACCTAGTTGCGGCTCGCCAAGACATGGAAAGAAACAAAGACATGGTGGCCTCCAAAGAGGTCAAGCCAGAGGACTCGGGTCCACTAGGCACTGGTATGGGACAACACAAATCTGTTGTCAGCCTCCCAAACATCCTTCTCCTTCAAACACTTCCTTTTGTGTTTTTTTTCAGGATGTCAGCCTGAAGAACAGGAGTCAATATTGCATACATACACCTAACACTACTTTCCATAAACTATCCGCCAAGGAACTTGGTCCCAAGTCTATCGTCCTATCATTACAATATGCACAAAAATGAGTTGGGGACGCCAACCTTTGGACCCAAGCAGAATAATCACTATGAAAAAAAGTGTGTGTGTGTGTTGAGTTTGTTTTCTGCGCGCAAGTTACTGACCATAACAGATGATCAGACACTAACAAACAAAAGGAATGAGAAAAGGTTCCCCAACTAAGGATCTTAGCTTTGATAAATCTCTGGTCTAAGGCCTGAAGAGCAAACTATGGAACAGAAAGTGTTCTGCGTTGGACTAATACAGCAAGAATGAAGTGAATATGGCACCGGCTGATGACTCTTTTATACCACTGACATCCTGAAATCGGACAGAGAGGGTATTTTCTGGCTGGGGATGGTGAAATTCTCTGACAAACTAGACAGACTGCAGACTCCTGAAGGCAGAAATTCCCAAGAGTCAGTACTATAAAACAGACTACGATGAGCATCTTACTATGCATGTGTCAAGAGGCATAAAACATGCTGGTCTTGAGCAGCATCTTGCACTCAGCAAGAATAATGCCTAAATACCAAAATAAAATAATTGGCGTCATTCAAAGGGAATCTAGTCCGTGTTAGCCTGGGATGAGATGGTAAATGAGGCATCTTAACTTCAGCCATGATGGCTTGCACATTTCACACCAAAGTCAAGCATCAATTCCCTGGCATGCATTGGCCCACTTTTTCAATGCCTGGAGACAACCTAGAGATGACAGCAGATCACTGAGCCATCACTGTTTCAGCCCTAACTCCTGTTCCCCAGTGGTGATGTGGGATTCTAAACATTGGAGGAACTGCCTAAAAAACTGATATAAAAGCATGCCTTGTCCTCAATATACCTCAAACGGCTACAGTTGCCAACATAGTTTGTCCCACCCACCAAAGCCTGGCTGTCATGGATTGTGGCCTACACCAATCCTGGAGTGCCAGGTCATCACAAGGGGAAAGAGAACCACAAACCCTCCCTTCCTTCCCGTCTCCTAGGTGAGTGCAATACTACAACTCTAATCCATTCCACCTCAGCTCTTCCAGCCTCCCTAACAGCTAATCTTGCTCAGGTTGTCTGGGTCACAATCACAGCTTTATCCCTTTGAGCCACAGAGCCCGAGTCTGTCAATGGCTTTTAATAAAATTATGCTCTTCTTGGACCCTAGAAAAAAGATCAGTGTTTTCAGAGCTATTGGATGGGAATCTAGCACTACCGATACTTCCGTGTATATAAAAGTTAATACAGCTAATAAGGCTGCTCTGCCTTCAGAAGATGAAAATACTTTCTCTCCTAGGGTGATACATTTCCTAGTTGACCACGTGAAGTAGTTCATCAAATTAAGGATTTCCACAAATAAGACACCTTCGGATGGGGGGGGGGGTCAGGGAAGCAGATTCCCCAGCATCCTCATCAATGCTAGATTTGATCAGTGTGGGCCAAAGCATCATCCTGAAGCCTGCACCAGTTGCATAGAGGGATAAAGCTCCTACTATATCGCAAGCGACCAGAGTTTGATCACTGGCTATGATACTTAATGCTGGCAGCAGGGATGGGTATATGCCCATGCTAAGGGTAAGGGAAGATCATGCATGGCAAAATGATTTAGGAGGCCCCTGCTGTGAAGGAAGTGCTCACAAAGTCACTAGCAGAAGGGTCAAGGCCATCCACAATAAAAACATACACATAGCCAGGATGTTGGTGTAGGCATGCACAAGCCTGAGGTCTGATTGTATGACCTCCCCCTCCCCCCAACAGCTCTCATTCAAACAGATCTGCAATCTGGGTATTTCCCACCCCTGGCAAACAAATGGGTGTACAGTACAGGGAGGCTTGAAAGAGAGCAGGAAGAAAAGAAGAAGAAGAAAGGTGACAAGAAAAGCATCATCCTGTTTTGAAATTGAGGATGGGGAGAAAAAGGTTACATTTTCTTTCTTTTTAGCTATTTTTCAAACTAGATCAAAACAGTACTGAGAAATATTTTATAGTGACACAGTAGTTTAAGATTCCCAGAGAATAATGCCTATACCACAATCCTCAGCCATCCCCTTCCTGGAACTTTCAGGACAACTGACAAACTGGTATCTACCACATAAGTATCTGATATAATAAAGTGCCCATTACAGCAGCTGGAAAAAACAGTACACAACAGAAATGGGTTGGTCTACACAGCTACGACTATTCTGGTTGTCCGAGTAATATCCGGGGTAGGGGAAATTTCCCTACTGCAATCTAGGAATCACAACATTCATAAACCATTTTAATCGGCTTGCCCCAGAAAGTACAGTTGTGTAGACTTACAATAAATGTAGATGTTCGAGTGTATTCACTGTTGCAGTCATCACATTTGGGTTATCCCTGCCAGGGTAGCCCTCAGCCGGCCCAAATACCAGAGGCTTAGTATTTCTGGGTCGGTTGCTTTCACTTCAGGACTGACGTCAGGTTGTCAGTAGTATAAAGTAAGGTAGTCGATGCCATTACATCAGGTTTTCTTGCCCTGTCAGGAGCTCCCAAGCGGGAGCCAGGATGTGGTGGAAGAACCCCACCAGTAGAAAGTAAATACCAAAAATTTCCTTGTAAGGAAGGAGAGAGAGAGAGAGAGACAGAGAGAGAGAGAGAGACAGTGAGAGCGAGAGCGAGAGCGAGCGAGCGAGAGAAAGAAAAGAAAAAGGGGGATGGAAGGAGGGAAACATACAGTTGTGTACACTTACCATAAATGTAGATGTTCAAGTGTATTCACTGTTGCAGTCACCACACTTGGGTTATCTGCCTGCAGGTAAGCCCTTAGTTGGCCCGAATCCTAGAGAATTAGTATTTCTGCGCCGGTTGCTGTCGCTCCAGGACTGACGTTAGGTTGTCAGGAGTATAAAAACAGGCAGCCAATGCCATTACATCAGTTTTTCTTGCCCCAAATGTCAGGAGCCCCCCAAATAAGGAGCTAAGTTGTAGTGGGAAAACCACCACCAGTAAAAGTAAATACCAATACCCCTATAATGGGTGAGTCACAGACAGAGAGGAAAGATACAGAGAGAGATACAAGGGGGCTGGAGGGAGGGAAACCAAGACTGCAACAGTGAATACACTCGAACATCTACATTTATGGTAAGTGTACACAACTGTACTATGTTCTTCGTGTTTCACTGTTGCAGTCATCACACTTTGGTTAATTCCCAAAGCTGAAAAAAGGGTGGAGGCAGTCAAGAAGAGTTGAGGCTGACTAGTATGCCCTGCAGGACTGCTGTTGCAAAACCCACCCTGGAGTTGGAAAAGATAGGTAGGTTGTAATGCTTGGTGAAGGTGTGTACAGAACTCCAGGTAGCAGCTTCCAGAATGCCCCTGGTAGGGACTCCCCTGAGGAATTCTGTAGAGGTAGAGGTTGCCCTAGTGGAATGTGTTCTGACCCCTTGAGGGGTTGGTTTCCCATGGTGCTTGTAGCATAAATGGATACAGTGTGCTATCCATTTGGGAATTGTTTGTTCTGAAATGGCCTTGCCCTCTGCCCCTGGTGCAAAGCTGACTAGTAACTGGTCAGATTTCCTGAAGGGCTTAGTCCTATCTAGGTAGAATTTGAGCTGCCTGTGCACATCCAAGGAATGCAGGATCCTTTCCCCTTTATTTTGAGGATTAGGGAAGAAGGTTGGCAAATGGACAGATTGGTTGAGAGCCACATTGGACACAACTTTAGGCATAAAGGAAGGGTTAGTCCTGAGGGAGACCCTGTCAGCATGGAAAATAACGAAGGGTTCCACACCAATTAGTGCCTGTAGCTCAGATACTCTTCTAGCTGAAGTGATGATCAGAAGCAAGGCTGTTTTCCAAGAGAGGAATTTTAACTCTGCTGACTCTGCAGGCTCAAAAGAGTGTGTGTGTGTGTGTGTGTGTGTGTGTGTGTGTAGCGAGCTTTTCAAGTACAAAGTTAAGGTCCCAAGCAGGGGTGGGTGCTCTCCTTGGTGGCCTTAAGTTGTTTGCCCCTCTCAGGAACTGTTTGATGAGAGGGAGAAAGAAGGGAGGTGTCTCAGTGTTGTAATGAGCCGAGATGGTATACGCATGGATCTTAATGGAGGAGGATAGGCCTCTGTGGAGTAGATCTGCTGGGTAATCTAGGATTAGAGGTAAGGAGGGCAGTGCTGTGTCCTCTTCTTTAGGCTGAATCCAGGAACAATACCTTTTCCACTTATCAGCATAGGATTTCCTTGTACTGGGTCTTCTGGCTTCAAGAATGATGGTCCAGCATCTGTTTGCTTAGGCTGGTCACTGGGGGAGAAATTCAAGGAATAAGCCAGGTTGCAAGATTCAGGGTTTGCAGTTGCGGATGCAAGATCTGCCCCCCCTGCTCAGTGAGGAGGGATGGGATCTGGGATAGATGCCAGGGTGGCACCGGTGACAGGCTGCTCAGTAGTGGGTACCAGTGCTCGCATGGTCAGTCCGGGGCAATCAGGACTGTCCTTGGTCTGTCTTGTCTTATCGTGTGTAACATTCTTCAGAGAAGAGGCAGAGGGGAATGCACAGATTGACAGGTTTTCCCACTGGAAGGATAGGGCATCCACTTTCCAGGCCCTACTGTGAGTTGTCCTGGTGCAGAATTTGCTGAGCTGGTGATTGAAGGGGGAGGCAAAGAGGTCCACCTCTGGGGTCCCCCATTTCTGTATTAGAAGGCTGAATGTGTTTGGGTCTAACTGCCACTCATGTGGGTCTAGGAGATTTCTGCTTAAGTTGTCTGCCACAGAATTTTGTTTGCCTGGCAGGAATTGAGCTTGCAGATGAATATGCATGTCAAAGGTCATGTTCCAGAGGGCCATGGCTAGCCTGCAGAGTGGGTAAGAGTGGGATCCCCCCTGCTTGTTGATGTACCACAACTGTGGTGTTGTCTGTTTTTATTAGAAGGGGTCCTGGTGAGAGTAGCGATCTGAAAGCTATCTGATATTAGCAGGAGTCCTGGTCAGAGTAAGGATATGAAAGGTGTCAGTGTGCTGAACAGCTAGCATCTCTTTTTGGTTGATCTTCAGATGAACTTGACTTGGGCTCACAGTGGCCCTGAATGCACTTGTCGTCCAGGTGTGCCACCCAGGCATAGTCTGATGCATCTGTAGTTAGGGTCTGGGCGGTGTGGGGTTGAGTAAAGGGAAGTCCCTTGTTTTTGTTGCATGCTGCTGCCAACCAAAGAAACACTGTCCTTAGAAAAGGTCCTGAGAATGTTGGCACCAAAGACTCAAGTACCACTGAAGTTTCCTCATATGCAGTCTAACATATGGAATTACTAGGATGCAAAGGCCATGATCCCTAGGGCCTGCAGTATTTTCCTTGCAGATAGCTGGGTTCTGGTGGCCATTTCAGTGAAGTAGCCTGTCAGGCATGTTTTTCTGGAGTAAGGAATGCCATCTGGGATGCTGTGTCCAAGCTTGCTCCCAGGAATACAATCTTTTGACTGGGGACTAGTTTTGACTTCTTTTCGTTAATAGTGTACCCCAGGGGAGGAAGAAAGTTCTTTGCAAATGTCAGGTGTTGCAACAGCTGTTCCTGTCTGACTGAATCAGGCAATCAAAGTATGGGTATGTTTGAATTTTTCTCGGTCTGCAATAGGCAATGGTTGGAGCCAGGCATTTTGTGAATACTCTGGGAGCAGTGGATAAGCCAAAGGGAAGTGCAGAGAACTGATAATGCATAGATCCTGCCCTGAAACATAGGTATTTCCTGCATGAAACCCTGACAGGGATGTGCAGATAGGCTTCTTTTAGGTCTAGAGTGGCTAACCAGGCATCTTTGGACAGCATAGGACGACGCTGCTGAAGGGTGACCATTCTGAATTTTGGTACCACCAGGAAGGTGTTCAGAATGGAAAGGTCTAGGATGGGGCACCAAGTGTCCTCTTTTCTGGGTACCAGGAAAAGTCTGGAATAGAACCCTTGACCTGTCTGTTCTGCAGGAACAGGCTGAATTGCCCTTATGGAGAGCAGGAATTGAACTTGGTTTTGTGCTTCTGCCCACTGGTTTGGAGGAAGGTCTGGGAACCCTTTTGGGGTTGGCAATGAGTGGAAGTAAAATTTGTACCCCTGGGATACAATGTTGAGGACCCATCGGTCTTTGATGATGGAGGTCCAGTTTTTTTTGATGATGTGCAAGTTTTCCTCCTAGGGACAAGAGCAGTTGGGCAGAGGTGAAGAGTGGAGTTGAGAAGTCATTGTGAATTCTTTCCGTAAGGGGGTGGCTTAGCACTCCCTGTTTTTTGAAGTGAAGGCACTCCATTGCTTAGATCTCTGCATACCCTGAGACTGTAGTCTGGGGGGGGGGGTCCGTTTCCCCTGGGTCTAGTTTGAGATGGCCTTGAGGGGGCTGGAAAGGACCAATGTTTCAAGGGGCAATGCCTACTGAATCTAAGAGGCTGCACTTGCAAGAAATCTTTGACTGCATAGAGTTAGCTTTTTCTTCCATCTTTTTTAGAACCTCTTCTGCTTTGGTGCCTAACAGACTGTCCTTGTTCAAAGGAGCGTCTAGTCATTTTGATTTGACATGGTCTGGCAAGGTCTGCTCCTTAAGCCAAGCATGCCTCCTCAGTACAGAACCAGTGACTGCTGCCCTGCAAGATTGTTTTAGGGTGTCAAAGCCACATTGCAAAGTGAGCTTGCTGACTTGGCTTGCAGAATGCATAAGCTCTTGTAATTCTTGATTTTCTGCACAGTCTGTAAAGGTAGCTAATTTTTGCTTAATAAGTTTCATAATATGTTGCCGGTATTTCAGCATGTGAAACTGGCAAATTCAATGCCCAACTGGTGAGAGTTGCAGAGGTGTATACTTTTTTTTACCCCATCTGTCTAAAGCTCGGGAATCCCTGTCCGAAGGGGTAGGATTCTTAGCTGTAGTTGCTTTTATACCTTTAGTCCCCTGGGAAATTACCTTTGGGTCAGCAGTAGGATTTTTGAAAAGAAATTTGTGAGAGTCAGGGACTCTGTACCCATCTGGTTTCCTGGGAGCAGGTGGTAGGGTGTCAGGAGTTAAACTGGATTCCATAAAAACATCATCCATAACATCCAGGACAGGAGGATTCGCCAAGGGTCTGTGCTGTGGTAAATCTAAAAAAAATCCCAGAGTCTCTTTTTGGATGGAGGATAATCCTGGCATTCCCAATGGAACTGCTCTCTCAAAGTATGCAGGGTTTCACCAAAAGAAAAATCTTCTGGAGGAGAAGCAGAAGGAATAGATTCCTCTGCATCTGAATCCTCATAAGCAGATAAGGGTATGTCTTCATAATCAGAAATATCAGTCGTCAGACTCCTGGTCAGATAAAGCTGCTGGGGACAAGTCTCTTTCTTTTAGAAGGGGTAGGCTGGCTTCCCCTAATAAGCAAGATAAGGTCTTCTGCCATTTTAAGCATCTGAGACTGAGACAAGGAAGCAGGTGTTTGAGCTTGGGTCATCAGTTTTTGCGAAGAGCTTCCTTGAAAGCCGGTGCCTGCTCAGCAGCTCTGGACCCATCCAAGGTAGAGACATCTGCAGGATCCTTAGTCAAAGAAGAGACTCGTGGGAAACCGGACTCCGAATGGGTCGCGGTAGCGGCCTGCAAATCCATTGAAGGGGGCATCAGGGGATGCAAAATCGCCTGAGCACCGGCGGACTGGAGACTAGCTTAACGGAAGCGCCGTCTGCAATTTTGGACCTGTGCGGTCTGTCCCTGTCTTTATCCTTATGTTTTTTCGGAAAATAGGTAGTCGGATGGCTTACCGAAGCCATTTCAGAATACGGAGATTGAGAGAGAAAGTATTTAGCTACGATAAGGGCCCAACAACGTATAGTTCTGGCATTGAATAAAACACAAAACTGACAGCGAGGGACGTCGTGGTCTGGGCCTGGTGACGCAGTAAGAATGGAAATCTCGGTGTGGTATTTGCTTTCCAAAGGCGAGACAATTGTTAACTTTTTCTGACATTGGTTAGAGCAAGAAAAAAGGATCCCCAACAGGGTACATAGCTTTAGAAGACTTCAACTTCAAATTCGGAAATGAAAAATCAGACATCACCTGACCAACACTCGTGCGAACTGCTTCTGCTTCGGGCTCCTCAGCAAGAAAGACAGATGTAATGGCATCGGCTGCTTGTTTTTATACCACTGACAACCTGACGTCAGTCGTGGAGCGACAGCAACTGACTCAGAAATACTAAGCCTCTGGTATTCGGGCCGACTGAGGGCTACCCCTAGCAGGATAACCCAAGTGTGATGACTGCAACAATGAAATACGAAGAACATCTGCTGTAAAGTTGAGAGATGTGCAAAAACACGGGCGCAGTCCAGTGTTTTCCATTACCACCACTTCTTCAAATTACAGACTTGCTGACAGAAAGCAGTCACTATTAAAAACAAGTCATATTCATATCAGAATAAAGTACTGACTGTGTATGAATGACAAGGAAGCATACAATCTGAAACAGCCATTTTCGACACCTTCAAAGAAAAAAAAATAGCTGATGTCACTACCATTTAAAATAAATAAAAGAAGTGCAATGAGGAAAACTACAGGACTAAAACATTTACAACATGCTACACCTGATGATCTGATGTTGCAACTCGGCAACAAAGAGCCTACTCCCTACATGGAAAAGATTATGGAAACTGCATTTTCAAATTCAAAGACAGGTAAAATATATGCACTACTACTACAAAAACTTTAGAAAAGTACTACACATTACACTAAAAAAGTTCATACTTACCATCTCTTGTGCCTGTAAAACAAAGTTATGTTAATTAGTAAAAAAGGTAGATTACTCACAGAGGAAGAACTGCTAAATGACCTAGTTCGGCGACGTTGTCGTCTGTGCTTACATCTACTCCCCTTGCGACTTCTGTAGCTTTCATCCCTATCCCGAGAACGCCTGTAGTCATAGGAATGATGGTAATCAGTGTCATAATGTGCATCGCCTCTACCTCTGCTGTACAGATTCCGGCGAAGGTGGTCACAGTATCTTCTTTCATATCCCCTTCTGTTTCGAGACTGGTTGTCATAACTGCAATTACAATGTTAATCACATTTATAACGCAAAATAAATACGTAGTCCAAAACTTTTAACAACTAAATCAGCAACTACAATTCTGCAGGGTTCCAATAGATAACACGAAGTAAGGCGGTCCCATGAAATGTGTTAGCAGCACTCAGTTGCAAAAAGTGTGATGATAAACAGTATGGTGAAACTGGCACAAAGACTGCAAAAGAAAAGCGTTAAAAGGAGTATGTGCGGAGAAGGTGTAATTTGTTGAATGCGTATGATGTTCAAAACTGGAACCATGTTTTACAGTTTCCATTTTAAGACTGAGATAGACAATAATATCACTCACAGTTCGCTGCTGACTCTAAACTTTTAGTATCATGAATAAACAAGAAAGTATCAGCAATAAGGTCTCAATGTGGAAAAAAAATGAGCAAAAATTTTGCAGTAAGAACTACGTGCAAATGTCCTTGTTTAAGGATAATCTTGTAATAAATTAATAGAGCAAACATGGTCCAACTTTAGACCCTTAATACAAGAAGATGCAGAGTGCATCACTACTATACACAGCAATAATTTGTTTCAGAACAGTATGCCCTGCATGTTAAAAGTTACATTTTACACTTATCAAGCTCAACAATATAGGGAGACTTTAAAAATGGTTAAAGAAAGACATGCTGCCATTACTCCAGAATACCACCAACTTATACCAGAATTCATCCTTCTGCTCTTTATTTACTCATCTGGTAACTAGCAAGCGAAGTCATTCAAAATATCAGACAGTCCCACTGGCGCAGAAGGGCAGAACTCTATGACCCAAGAGACCCCAGATTTAGCAATAACTTGGGTGCCTTTGGAGCCGGCATGGAGGACGAGAGGAATGATGTGGTACTGTCAAGTTCACTCCTCAGGGGGGGGGGGGGTTTGACAGGGAAGCCATATGTCATGGGCACACAGTCCCATGGCAGAGTCCCTAGTGGAGACTGAAGGTCATGCAGGACTGCTGGTCTCTACGGGGCATGACAGTTTTGTAGGATATACAACTTGTAGAAATCAGCTGCAGGCCTCGTGGATGCCCACTGCAAACTGAAAGGGAAAAACAAGCCAGTTGCCAGACTGAGGGACTGATTATCAGCATGTAACAAGGAAAATTAGCTAAAAGTGGTCAAAAATGACAAACTTCAGCCATGACTAAAGCACAAAGCAGATAAAGGAATACCACCAAACTAATCATTTGGCAATTTTAGCTCAGATGCAGTTATAGGAACCTGTACTAATTTTTTTAAATACATCTGAAGCAAAGGTAGAAAAGCAAACACACAAAGTAATCCAACTGTTGCTACAAGCCTTCTCATCCAAGAAATATGGACTCCACTAGATGGAGAAGGAGGAGGAGGAGGAAAAGGGAGAAAACAAATAGGTTATTAACTATATTAAAAAGCTCCATGTCAAATTCTATTTGTATATATAGTTTACAAACGAGAGCGGACGATATTTAGTTATTCAAAAGACCATTATCTCTTAAAACTATGCAAGACGAATTGCTTCCTTGCATCATTAAGTATCTTCTACATGACTGCACTGATGTAACCAGAAAAGCAATGAAGAGGAGTGAAGATTTCACAAGCGCCTCCACAAAGCTGTGATGCTTTAGTTTTTATCCTATATAACTTGGAGGTAGTAAAAGCATGAAGCTTTCATAAAGAACATATCATCCAAAGAGTATCACATCCAATTTATGGTAAGCTGTACCCAGACACTCCTCAAGTGATTGTCGTATAGTTGCAGCACAAAATGCATGCCAGCAAATTAACTCAACTTTCTTTTTAGATGAGTTTGACTGGAAATGTCTTTTAAATGAGTTCAGTGCCCCCACCCCCAATGCAGAACAGCATCTAAAGTAATGTACGAGTGAATGTGGTCTGTCCCCACATCCAACACTTGGACTTGTATCCTACTGGTAACACTGCATTGTAACTTGAAGAAGCAGTACCAAGTCAGGAAGACCAACATGCAAGACAAAACCCAACAGATGTATATGGTGTAACATTCATGAGGCCTACAATTAATAATTTTAAGAACTACGTACTACATCACATACAAATTACCTGGTTAGTGCATTAACCATAAACTACAACTGTGTAAGTTGCATTTACCTATGACAATAGATGTTAAAATTCCTCACTGATATAGTCTCCTATCAGTTGTACCTTGTTCAAGACATAACAATCCAGCTTCCAAAAGCTCAGAGTCCCCACCACAGATCAAATATAACTGATTGGCCAGCCCTGAGGAGGGAAAAATCAGCATTCAAGAGTGTAAAATCTTCAGAACTTTCTTGACTAACTAACAATCTGAGTTGACCAAAAAAAGACAACACAATACTTCACTTGGAAGGTGATAGGGGAGTGCTGCAACTGCAGCAGTGATTGTTCCACCAACAAAGCTCCCCCTTCATAAATGCTAACAGAAGAAAGTACAGTTGTGTACACTTACCATAAATGTAGATGTTCGAAGTATTCACTGTTGCAGCCATTACATTTGGGTAATCCTGCTGGCATGTTGCCCTCAGCCTGCCTGAATTCCAAAGTCTTGGGTCCTGCGTCGGCTGCTGTCACCTCTTCCCTGACGTCAGGTCGTCAGGGGTATAAATGAAGCAGCCGACGCCATTTTCTTCAGTTTTTCTTGCCCCAGATGTCAGGTGCCCCCTAAAAGGGTAGCCAGAATTTAAATGTATATAAAAATACATCCACCAATATAAACTTTACCTCCATCTACAAGTAAATACACCACACAGGTTGTATAAATCAGAGAAGGAATGAAAATTTCCAGCAGAAAAAGGGGGATGGTGGGTGGGTAACCGGGACTGCAACAGTGAATACACTCGAACATCTACACTTATGGTAAGTGTACACAACTGTACTATGTTCTTCGTGTTTCACTGTTGCGGTCATTACATTTGGGTAGCGTCCCAAAGCTATGGTTGGGAGGCTGGAGCTAAACAGCACTAGGAGCGGCTATGAGGCCCTGCAGAACTGCAGTGGCAAAGCCTGCCCTGGATTTAGAGTAGAGTGGCAGATGATAGTGCTTTGTAAAGGTGTGCACTGAACTCCAAGTAGCAGCCTCTAAAATGTCTTTGGTTGGTACTCCCCTGAGCCAGCCTTGAATATGAGGCATCTTCTGCATGATTGTCTGATGGGGACATGCAGGTATGCCTCTTTTAGGTCTAAAGTCACAAGCCAAGCATTCTTGACCAGCATGGGCAAAAGCTGCTGCAAAGTCAGCATTTTGAATTTTGGTATATCCAGGAATGTGTTCAGAATAGATAGGTCCAGTACTGGTCTCCAGGCCTTGTCCTTTCTGGGTACCAAGAACAGTCTTGAGTAAAATCCTTGTCCCTGCTCTTGCTCTGGTACTTGTTGAATGGCCCCCATGTCCATGAGGGATGAGACTTGCTTTTGTGCCTCTGCCAATTGATTTTTTGGCAGATCTGGCCAGCCGTTTGCCTTTGGCAGGGTATGGAAATGGAACTTGTAGCCTTGTGACACTATATTTAGAACCCACTTGTCCCGTGTTATAATGTGCCAATTTTGAGAAAAAAGTGCTAATTTTCCCCCTAAGGATGCTGCCAGGAGAAAAGTGCTTGGTGCAGGCAGGGGGAAGTCATTGGGACTGTTTCCTGTATGGATGTGATTTGTCTTCTCCAACTTTGGATGTAGAAGCCCCCCATTGCTTTGACCTGTATGAACCCTGCGCCTGGGATCTGCCCCTTTGAGGTCTGTCTGACACAGGAAAGGACCAATTCTTTGTAGGCCAGTGTCTACTAAACCTAGGTAGCTGTACTCGTAAAATATCTTTGACAGTTTGCATAGATTTAGCCTTGTCCTCCATTTTCTTTAACACCTCTTCTGCCTTAACACCAAACAAAGCATCATGCTGTAAAGGTGCATCTAATAATTTAACTTTGACATGATCAGGCAGATTTTGTTCCTTTAACCAAGCATGCCTCCTAATTACAGAACCCATAACTGCAGCCCTGCAGGAGGCTTCCAAAGAATGAAAACCACATTGCAAAGTATGCTTTCCAACTTGTTCAGCTGCATGCAATAAATCCTGCATTTACTTGTTTTCTGCACATTCAGAGTTTAACAACATTTTCTGTTTAAGCAATACCATGACATGTTGCTGATATTTGAGCATATGAAACAGTTTAAGGCCCTTATAGCCAAGGTAGCAGATGTGTAAACCTTTTTTCCCCATCTATCCAGTACCCTAGAATGCCTTTCAGAGGGGGTAGGGTTTTTTGCAGCGGAAGCCTCAACTCCTTTGGGACCCTGTGAAATAGTTTCTGGGTCTGCAGCAGGGTTTTTAAAAAGAATTTATGAGAGTCAGGAACCCTGTAATATCTGTCAGGCTTAGCAGGAGCTAGAAGTAAGAAGTCAGGGATCAGACTAGACTCCGAAAACACATCATCTACAATGTCTAACACAGGTGGAATGGCTAGAGGCCTGTGTTGAGGTAGCAAAAATAAATCCCTGAGCTTCTTTTTAGAGTCAGAAAAATCTTGGCTCTCCCAGTGGAAATGCTCCCTTCATGGTATGCAAGGTTTCCCCAAAAGAATAATCCTCTGGAGGAGAAGCTGAAGGTATAGATTCTTCAGCATCATAATCCTCATAGGGGGGAAGAGAATATTCCTGATTAGAAAAGGAATCAGAAGAAATAGAAACCTGATCTGAAGATTCACAGTCAGTCTCTTGCCTAAGTCTCTCATCAGGAGGGGGATGGGAAACCCTGATCAAGGTAATCAAGTCTTCTGCCATTTTGAGCATCTGTTTTTTGGGCATAGAGGCCTGTCCACGTGGCTCTTGAGTTTGCTACTTTGCTTTAGAAGGTGCTTTAGTCTTTGCCTTTGAAGCTGAAGTCAGTTTAATGTAAAGATATTTTGGTCTGAATACACCCTCAGAAGCTGGTGCCTGCTCAGCGGCTCTGGACCCATCTAAGGGAATAGTGTCCGAGGTTCCAATACCTCGAGTTTCCAGCGGCATAGCCGACTCCACGTGGGAGTCAGTAGAGGCCTGCGACTCTAAAGTAGCGGGCATCAGGGGCTGCAAAAGGGCCTCACTGAGAACTGGCGAACCGGGGACTGGCTTAAGAGAAGCTTCGTCGTCAGTTTTGGACCTGTTTATCTCTCTCCTTTTCTTTGCATTTTTTTGTTAACTCCGGTAGTCGGGTGGCTATCCGATGACATTTCTGGATAATTAAACAAGCGTCCAAAATAGTTTAAAGCAAAATCATACCGACGCTTAATAGTGCGTTGGTTAAATCTAGCACAAAACCGACAACCAGAAACGTTGTGATCAGGGCCTAGGCAAGGAATACAGTAAGAATGAAAGTCCTTATGAGGTATTTGCTTTCCACAAGAAATACAATTAACTTTTTCTGACATCGGACTGGAGCAAGAAAAACGTTTCCCCAACGGGGTACTTAGCTTTATTGAAGACTTCGGGTCTGAAACTCAAACACGAAAATCTCAGGAGTCGGCCGACCGGCACTTGCGAACTGCTTCTGCTTCGGTCACTGCGCAGCAAGAAAGACTGAAGAAAATGGCATCTGCTGCTTCTTTTATACCCCGACGACCTGACATTAGGGAAGAGGCGACAGCAGCCGACGCAGGACCCAAGACTTTGGTACTCAGGCCGGCTGAGGGCAACCTGCCAGCAGAATTACCCAAATGTAATGACTGCAACAGGGAAACATGAAGAACATCTGGGAAGTTAAAAGGATGGCAATGTTGTGTCCAGATAGATTTGAGATGCAGCCAAATCTTCCTCATATGGAGTTTGTCTCAAAGAAACATTAGAATAGGGGAGGCCATAACCACAAGGGCTCTCAAGACCTTTCTTGCTGAAGCCATGTCTAGAGGAAGAAAAGAGTGAGAATTCCTTTAAGAACATCATTCTGTCCTGAGGAAGACAGGCAAGTCAGTGACATAAAATTAAGCCTGGAATCTAGAAGCACTAAACCCCGAAAGCAAAACAGACTGGACTACTCGAGGTTTAAGGTTAACACCAGTAAAGTGACAGTGAAGCGTTTTTTTTTTTTTTTGTCAAGCTAAGGAGCTTTTCACTCGTAGGAGCCTAAGGGAGCAAGCTGTCTAAGTAAGAGGGAATCTGTATTCCCGAAGTCTGCAGAACTAGGAGCTAGACACTTTGTGAACACCCCTGTAGCAGTAAAAAGCCCAAAGGCCAAAGCACAAAACTGAAAGTGATATTATAAAGCAGAGAACCTTAACCTCCTGTGATCCTAGTGGATTGGGATAGCATGGTAGGCATCCTCTATATTCAAGAGTACCAATAATGCCTGAGGAAGACTCATGGATAGAAGAAACAGAAGGGTAATAATTCTGAATTTTGGAAATATTAAGGAATAAAATGAGAAGGGACAAATCCAGAACAGTTTCTCAATTTTCCATTTTTTCTGGGAATCGAGAAAAATCTTGAATAGAACCTGGTTACCTGCTGATAGCGAAGGACTAATTTTACTGTACACAGAAGAAAAAAAAAACTCCTCTACAACTGGTAGGATTAAACTGAGCTAGTTTGATGAAACTGGAGGAATGCTTGATCTGGACGATTACTGAAAGAACCCAACAGTCTGTGGTGACCGAATCCTAAACTGGAAAGGATATGAAAAGCAACTTTGACAGAAGGGTAAGGGGCAAAAAGAGGTGGAGAAGAGGGTGGAAGTCAGAGGTGAACAGTCACAATGAGGCTGGTTTGTCAAAGGGGGGGGGGGTAGACCACTTAAACTGATTGGGTTTGTCTTGAGAGCTCTTATTGTATATATATTTTACCCTTTTGGGGGGACTTTTGCTCTGTATAAAAACAAAACAAAAAAACATGAACCAGCCTTACAAGAGGAAGAGGAGAAAGATTTGCTTAAAGTCTTGCATAAATATGCCTCTCTCCTGAAGATTTTTGAAAATGCCAGCAGCAGTAGTACTAGACAGAACATCTCTAGCCACACAGGCATACAACATTTTGGATTTAACATCCTCAGAAAGAGACTGAAGTCTAAATGGGAATCTCCTCTAAACAGAACCAGTAGCAGCTGCATCATAGCTGCATTTAAGAGAATGCTTAGCTACCCGAGTGGCAGAATTCAATGTAGAAACAGAAGATGTTTTCATAATCGGGCATATCAGATAAAAATTTACCAAGGTCTCCCGACAAAGATGAGAGATACCTAGTTATATGCATCTGACATGAGAGAGCAAAGAAAGAGTACAGTTGTGTACACTTACCATAAATGTAGATGTTAGAGTGTCTTCACTGTTGCAGTCATGACTGTAGGGTTCTCCCCTGCCGGCAGGCAGTCCTCGGTCGGCCAGAATCCCAAAGTCTGGGTCCGGTGTCGGCGGCTGACAACCGACGCCATGTTCTCCAGTTTTTCTTGCCCCAGATGACAGAAGTTCCAAAATGAGTAAAGGTCCCATACCCTTTCCAAATACACCTCAGAAGAAGGGTGAAAAAAGGAACCACACAAAAGAAAAAATAAGAGGGGACAGGAGGGAGGGAAACCCAGACTGCAACACTGAAGACACTCGAACATCTACATTTATGGTAAGTGTACACAACTGTACTATGTTCATCGTGTTTCACTGTTGCAGTCATGACTGTAGGGTAGAATCCCAAATCAGAATGAAAGGGAGGTGGTCATAAAGTAGAGGGGGCGGCTATAAGACCCTGTAAGACTTCAGAAGCAAAGCCTGCCCTAGACTTAGAGTAGAGAGGTAGATTGTAGTGCTTGTAAAAAGTATGCACTGAACTCCAAGTTGCAGCTTCCAAAATGTCTTTGGTAGGAACTCCCCTGAGGAAGGCAGCAGAAGTGGCAGCAGCTCTGGTAGAGTGAGTCCTTATACTCCCTGGGATTTGCTTTCCATGGTGTGAATAGCAAAATCTGATTCCATGAGCAATCCATTTAGAAATGGTCTGTTTTGAAATGGCTTTACCTTGGGAACTTGAAGCATAAGAAACAAACAATTGCTCTGATTTCCTGATGTCCTTGGTTCTGTCCAGGTAAAACGTAGTTGTCTGTGTACGCCCAAGGAATGTAAGATCCTTTCCCTTTATTTTGAGGAGTGGGGAAAAAGTTGGCAAGTGAATAGTTTGATTTAAAGCCACTTTGGAAACCACCTTAGGCATGAAAGTAGGATTAGTCCTTAAAGACACCCTGTCTTGATGAAAAATAATATAAGGTTCTACAGCCATAAGAGCTTGCAACTCTGAAACTCTCCTGGCAGAGGTCAGAGCTAACAGGATGGCTGTCTTCCAAGATAAAAACTTGATGTCAGATGTGGAAGCAGGCTCAAAAGAAGGTAAGGTGAGCTTTTCCAAAACATAGTTGAGATCCCAAGCAGGAATGGGAGGAGATCTAGGGGGGCCTTAAGTTCTTAGCTCCTCTGAGAAACTGTCTCATGAGCTGGTGGGAAAAGATTGGAGGGTCTGTATTAAAATGAGCAGAAATAGCAGAGGCATGAATCTTTATGGAAGAGAAAGAGAGACCCTTATGTAAGAGGTCTGTCAGGTAAAGTAAAATCTGAGGAATGTTAGGAATAAGAGGATCAGAATCCTGAACCTGCATCCAGGAACAAAATCTTTTCCATTTTCCTGCATAAGATTTCCTAGTGCTAGGACGTCTGGCTTCTAAAATGACATCCAAAACCTGCTTGGGTAAGAGAGAATGATTCAAAGACCTTGGATTAACCAGGCCGCCAGGCTGAGAGTTTTGACATGGGAGTGTAGAACCTGACCCTGGTGTTGGGACAGAAGGTTCGGAGTCTGTGGTAAAACCCAAGGGGGCTCCAGACAAAGGTTTTTCAGTGTTGGGTACCAAAACTGTCGAGGCCAATTTGGGGCCAGCAAGATTATCATCTTGGCCTTGTTCTGTTTGATCTTTAATACTCGTGGAAGAAGAGGAAGAGGCGGAAAGGCATACCCCGAGAGGTTTCTCCAACTGAATGATAGTGCATCCACTTTCCAAGCTTGTTCGTGGAAAGTCCTGGTGCAAAAAGTCTGTAGTTCATGATTGAGGTGGGATGCAAAGAGGTCTATGTGAGGACATCCCCAGACTGCAGTAATCATCTTGAATATTTCGGTGTCCAGCATCCATTCGTGTGGGTCCGAAAGGTTTCTGCTCAGACTGTCTGCCAGGAAGTTTTGCTTCCCTGGTAGAAACTGTGCTTGAATGTCCAGATTGCAAGCTAGAGCTGTGTTCCAAAGATCCATGTCTAGTCTGCAAAGGGGATAGGAATGAGATCCCCCTTGCTTGTTTATGTACCACATAACTGTGGTGTTGTCTGTCCGTATCAGTAGTTGTCCTGGTTGTAGAGGATTCCTGAAGGCCAACAGAGCTTTCTGTACGGCTAACATTTCCTTTAAATTGATATGCAGGTTCTTCTGATCCTTTGTCCAAAGGCCCTGCAGACAGTTGCCCTGAAAATGGGCTCCCCATGCATAATCTGAGGCGTCCGTGGTCAGTATCTGAGTGGCAGGAGGCAGACAGAATGGTTTTCCTTTGTTTAGAGCACATGCCTTGGACCACCAAAGGAATTCCTTTTGAAGACAAGGTAGGATGGAGATCAGTAAGTCTAAACTGTGGCAATGCTGAGACCATACACTTTTTAGGTACCACTGTATTTTACTCATATGTAGTCTTGCATATGGTACGAGAAGGATGCAGGAGGCCATGTAACCCAAAGCCTGCATGAATCTCCTTGCAGATAGCGGAGTTAAAGTTGCCAAGGTTTTGAAAGTTGAGGCCAGCTGTAATTGTTTTTCGTATGTCAGAAATGCCATCTGGGTTGTTGTGTTTAGAGAAGCGTCCAGAAATATTATCTGTTTTGAGGGTGTCAAATTTGACTATGTTTACAGTGAATCCCAGGAAAGTACAGTTGTGTACACCTACCATAATAGATGTTAGAGTGTCTTCACTGTTGCATTCATGACTGTAGGGTTCTCCCCTGCCGGCAGGCAGCCCTCGGTCAGCCAGAATCCCAAAGTCTGGGTCCGGCGTCGGCTGTTCAACCACGCTCCTTAACGTCAGAGCGCCAGGAGTACAAAGCTGACAGCCGACGCCATCTTCTCCAGTTTTTCTTGCCCCAGATGTCAGGAGTCCCAAAATGAGAAAGGTCCCATAACCTATGCAAATACACCTCAGAAGAATGGTGAAAAAAGGAACTACACAAAAGTAAAAACAAGAGGGGACAGGAGGGAGGGAAACCCAGACTGCAACAGTGAAGACACTCTAACATCTACATTTATGGTAGGTGTACACAACTGCACTATGTTCATCGTGTTTCACTGTTGCAGTCATGACTGTAGGGTAGAATCCCAAAGCTGAAAGAAAGGGAGGTGGTCATAAAGAAGAAGGGGCGGCTAAAAGGCCCTGCAAGACTGCAGAAGCAAAGCCTGCCCTAGACTTAGAGTAGAGAGGTAGATTGTAGTGCTTAGAAAAAGTATGCACTGAACTCCAAAGTTGCAGCTTCCAAAATGTCTTTGGTAGGAACTCCCCTGAGGAAGGCCACAGAAGTGGCAGCAGCTCAGGTGGAATGAGTCCGTATACTCCCTGGGATTTGCTTTCCATGGTGTGAATAACAAAATCTGATTCCATGAGCAATCCATTTAGAAATGGCCTGTTTTGAAATGGCTTTACCTTGGGAACTTGAAGCATAAGAAACAAACAATTGTTCTGATTTTCTGATGTCCTTGGTTCTGTCCAGGTAAAAACGTAGTTGTCTGTGTACATCCAAGGAATAAGATCCTTTCCCCTTTATTTTGAGGAGTGGGGAAAAAGGTTGGCAAGTGGATAGTTTGATTTAAAGCCACTTTGGAAACCACCTTAGGCATGAAAGTAGGATTAGTCCTCAAAGATACCCTGTCTTGATGAAAAATAATATAAGGTTCCACAGCCATAAGAGCTTATAACTCTGAAACTCTCCTGGCAGAGGTTAGGGCTAACAGAATAGCTGTCTTCCAAGATAAAAACTTGATGTCAGAAGAGGCAGCAGGCTCAAAAGGAGGCAAGGTTAGTTTTTCCAAAACATAGTTGAGATCCCAAGCAGGAATGGGAGGAGATCTAGGAGGTCTTAAGTTCTTAGCTCCTCTGAGAAACTGTCTCATGAGCTGGTGGGAAAAGATGGGAGGGTCTGTGTTATAATGAGCAGAAAGAGGCATGTATCTGAATGGAAGAGAAAGAGAGACCCTTATGTAAGAGATCTGTCAAGTAAAGTAAAATTAAAGTAATGTTAGGAAGAAGAGGATCAGAATCCTGAGCCTGCATCCAGGAACAAAACCTTTTCCATTTTCCTGCATAAGATTTTCTAGTGCTAGGACGTCTGGCTTCTAAAATGACATCCATAACCTGCTTGGGTAGGAAAGAAGGATTCAAAGGCCCTGGATTAACCAGGCCGCCAGGCAGAGAGTTCTGACATGAGAGTGTAGAACCTGACCCTGATGTTGGGACAGAAGGTTCGGAGACTGAGGTAAAACCCAAGGGGGCTCCAGGCATAGGTTTTTTAGTGTTGGATACCAAAACTGCCGAGGCCAATTTGGAGCCAGCAAGATTATCATCTTGGGCTTGTCCTGTTTTATCTTCAATAAGACCCGTGGAAGAAGAGGAAGAGGCGGAAAGGCATATCCCGAGAGGTTCCTCCACCTGAATGACAGGGCATCCACTTTCCATGCTTCTCTGTGGAAAGTCCTGGTGCAAAAATTCTGTAGTTGATTGAGATGGGATGCAAAGAGGTCTATGTGAGGACATCCCCAGACTGCTATCATCCTGAATATTTTGGTGTCCAGCATCCATTCGTGTGGATCCGAAAGGTTTCTGCTCAGGCTGTCTGCCAGGAAGTTTTGTTTCCCTGGTAGAAACTGAGCTTGAAGATCCAGATTGCAAGCTAGAGCTGTGTTCCATAGATCCATGGCTAGTCTGCAAAGGGGGTAGGAATGAGATCCCCCTTGCTTGTTTATGTACCACATAACTGTGGTGTTGTCTGTCCGTATTAGTAGTTGTCCTGGTTGTAAAAGATTCCTGAAGGCCAATAGAGCTTTCTGAACGGCTAACATTTCCTTTAAATTGATATGCAGGTGCTTCTGATCCTTTGTCCAAAGGCCCTGCAGACAGTTGCCCTGAAAATGGGCTCCCCAAGCATAATCCGAGGCGTCTGTGGTTAGAATTTGAGTGGCAGGAGGCAGACAGAAGGGTTTCCCTTTGTTTAGAGCACATGCCCTGGACCACCAAAGAAATTCCTTTTGAAGGCAAGGAAGGACGGAGATCAGTATGTCTAAACTGTGGCAATGCTGAGACCATACACTTTTTAGGTACCACTGTATTTTCCTCATGTGTAGTCTTGCATATGGTACGAGAAGGATGCAGGAGGCCATGTAACCCAAAGCCTGCAGGAATTTCCTTGCAGATAGTTGAGTTAAAGTTGCCAAAGTTTTGAAAGTTGAAGCCAGCTGTAATTGTTTTTCGGATGTCAGAAATGCCATCTGGGTTGTGGTGTTTAGAAGAGCACCCAGAAAAGTTATCTGTTGTGAAGGTGTCATATTTGACTTTTTTATGTTTACAGAGAATCCCAGGAACTTGAGGAGGTTCTGTACAAATTCTAGATGCTGGAGTAAGACATCCTTGCTGTCTGCCCGAATTAGACAATCGTCCAGATAAGGGTAAATTTGAATTCCCTTGAGTCTTCAGTAAGCTACTACTGGAGCCAAGCATTTGGTGAAGACCCTGGGCACAGTAGACAATCCAAAGGGCAGCGCAGAGAATTGAAAGTGCCTCGATCTGGCCTTGAACCTGAGGTATTTTCTGCGATCCTGCCTGATGGGAATGTGTAAATATGCCTCCTTTAAATCCAAAGTTACCATCCATGCATCTTTGGACAGCATTGGAAGTAGTTGCTGTAGAGTAAGCATCTTGAATTTTGGAATCTCTAGAAAGGTGTTCAAGACCGACAGATCCAGAATGGGTCTCCATGAGTTTTGCTTCCTTGGAACTAGAAAGAGCCTTGAGTAAAAACCTTTTCCCATCTCTGAAAGTGGAACCAGTTCTATGGCATTCATAGCCAAAAGAGCTTCCACCTGGTTTAAGACCTCCGTCCATTGATGTTTTGGAAGGTCTGGCCATCCGCTTGGCCTTGGCAAGGTATGAAAATGGAATTTGTAATCTCTTAAAACCACATCCAAAACCCACTTGTCTTGGGTTATTTGAGTCCAATTTTAATAAAAAAGAGATAGTTTTCCTCCGAGAGGGGCTTCCAGGCAAGAAGTTCCTGTAGCCCAACAGAGGGAGTCATTGAGTTTGTTTCCTTTGAGTTTGTGACCTGTCCTCTCCTCCCCTAGGGGTGGAAGCAGCCCACTGTCTTGGTCTATAAGAGGCTTGTGTTTGAGGCCTTCCTCTGGAGCGTCTATATCTACCCCTCTGAGGCCTGTCTGAAGTGGGAAAGGACCAATTTCTTGAAGGCCAATTCCTGCTAAATCTAGGTGGCTGTACTTGTAAGAAATCTTTAACTGTTTGCATGGATTTCGCCTTATCCTCCATCTTTTTAATCACCTCTTCAGCTTTTGATCCAAACAAAACATTATGCTGAACAAGAGCATCCAATAATTTAGCCCTTACTTGTTCAGGCAAATTTTGTTCCTTTAGCCATGCATGCCTTCTAATGACTGTGTCAGAGGCCGCAGCCCTACAAGAAGCCTCCAAGGCATCAAATCCACAGTGTAAACCATGCTTCCCAACTTGTTCAGTGGCATGCAATAAGTCATGTAATTCCTTATCCTCTGCACAGGCAGAAATGGAAGTAAGCTTTTGTTTTAAAACAGACAAGAGAAATTGCTGGTATTTCAGCATATGAAACGGACAGTTTAAAACCCTAATGGACAAAGTAGCAGAAGTGTACACCTTTTTGCCCCATCTTTCTAAGGATCGAGAATCCTTTTCAGTAGGAATGGGATCTTTGGCAGAAGTGGCCTTAACTCCCTTAGGACCCTAGAAATGGTTTCAGGATCAGCAGAAGGGTTCTTGTATAAAAACTGGTGGGAATCAGGAACCCTGTAATATCTATCAGGCTTAACAGGAGCAGGAGGAAAAGAGTCAGGGGTCAAGTTAGCCTCCGAAAAGGCATCATCCACAATATCCAAAACAGGAGGAATAGCCAGGGGTCTACGTTGGGGAAGAAGAAGAAAATCCCTCAGTCTTTTCTTAGATTCCGAATACTCCTGTCCTTCCCAGTGGAAATGTTCCCTCATTTCATGCAAAGTTTCCCCAAAAGAGAAATCCTCAGGGGGAGAAGCTGAAGGAAGGGATTCCTCAGCATCAGAATCCTCATAAGGAGGGAAAGAATATTCCTGGTCAGAAGAAGAAACTGAGGAAACAGAAGCCTGATCAGAGGAATCATAATAAACATCCTGCCTTGGCCTTTTATCTGGAGGGGGATGTGAACCCCTAATCATAGTAAGTAAATCCTCCGCCATCTTGAGTAATTGTTTCTGTGACTTGGGAGCCGGTTCAGAAGAGGCCTGTGTTGCAGTCTTTGATTTAGAAGGAGTCTTTGCCTTTATTAGAAACTGAGTAGGCCTGAAAACCCCTTCGGAAGCCGGTACCTGCACAGCGGCTCCGGACCCATCCGAAGGAGCATTGTCCGAAGGTCCTGCAATAGAAATATTTAAAGGCCTGGTTGGCTCCTCATGAGAGTCCGTTTCGGTCATCGGTTCTGAAATGGCCGACGACAGGGGCTGCAAAAGCGCCTCACTGACTACGGCCGAACCTGAAGCTGGCTCCGCTTGTGCGCTATCATCAGATTTGGACCTCGGGGGCCTGTCTTTATCCTTGCGACGTTTGTGAACTCCGGTAGCCGGAACCGTATCCGACGACATTTTGTAGTTAAAGCGCCTACCGAAGTAATGAAAAGCAAAATCGTACCTTCGCTTAATTGTACGTTGATTGAATCTAGCACTGAATCTAGCACAAAACCAACAACTAGCTACGTTGTGGTCAGGGCCTAAGCAAGGAATACAGTAAGAATGAAAATCCTTATGAGGTATTTGCTTCCCACATGAAATACAATTATTAACTTTTTCTGACATCGGAGTGGAGCAAGAAAAAAGTTTCCCCAACGGGGTACTTAGCTTTGAGTGGAGAAGAAAATCTTCGGACTGAAGTTTATCAGAAAAAATCATCAGGAGTCAGCCAACCGGCACTTGCGAACTGCTATCAGCGCACAGCAAGAAAGACTGGAGAAGATGGCGTCGGCTGTCAGCTTTGTACTCCTGGCGCTCTGACGTCAGGGAGCGTGGTTGAACAGCCAACGCCGGACCCAGACTTTGGGATTCTGGCCGACTGAGGGCTGCCTGCTGGCAGGGGAGAACCCTACAGTCATGACTGCAACAGTGAAACACGATGAACATCTTGAGAAGATTCTGAACAAACTCTAGATGCTGGATTAAGACATCCTTGCTGTCTGCCTGAATAAGACAGTCGTCCAGATAAGGGTAAATTTGAATTCCATTGAGTCTGCAATAAGCTACTACTGGAGCCAGGCATTTGGTAAAGACCCTGGGCGCAGTAGACAATCCAAAGGGCAGTGCAGAGAATTGATAGTGCCTCGATCCGGCCTTGAACCTGAGGTATTTTCTGCGTTCCTGCCTGATGGGAATGTGTAAACATGCCTCCTTTAAATCCAAAGTCACCATCCATGCATTTTTGGTCAGCATTGGAAGTAGCTGCTGTAGAGTAAGCATCTTGAATTTTGGTATCTCTAGAAAAGTGTTCAAGACTGACAGATCCAGAATGGGTCTCCATGAATTTTGCTTCCTGGGGACTAGAAAGAGCCTTGAGTAAAAACCTTGTCCCATTTCTCAAAGTGGAACTAGTTCTATGGCTTTCATAGCCAAGAGAGCTTCCACCTGGTTTAAGGCCTCTGACCATTGATGTTTTGGAAGATCTGGCCATCCGCTTGGCCTTGATAGGGTATGAAAATGGAATTTGTAACCTCTTGAAACTACATCCAGAACCCACTTGTCTTGGGTTATACGAGTCCAATTTAGGTGAAAAAGAGAAAATTTTCCTCCGAGAGGGGCTTCCAGGCAAGAAGTTCCTGCAGCCCAACAGAGGGAGTCATTGAGTCTGTTTCCTATGAGTGTGCGACCTGTCCTCTCCTCCCCTAGGGGTGGAAGCAGTCCACTGTCTTGGTCTATAAGAGGCTTGCATTTGAGGCCTTCCACAGGAGCGTCTGTATCTACCCCTCTGAGGCCTGTCTGAATTGGGAAAGGACCAATTTTTTGTAGGCCAATTCCTACTAAATCTGGGTGGCTGTACTTGTAAGAAATCTTTAACTGTTTGCATGGATTTTGCCTTGTCATCTATCTTTTTAATCACCTCTTCAGCTTTAGATCCAAACAAAACATTATGCTGAACAGGAGCATCCAATAATTTAGCTTTTACTTGATCTGGCAAATTTTGTTCCTTTAACCAAGCATGCCTTCTAATTACTGTGCCAGAGGCAGCAACCCTACAAAAAGCCTCCAAGGCATCAAATCCACAGTGTAAACCATGCTTCCCAACTTGTTCAGTGGCATGCATTAAGTCATGTAACTCCTTATCATCTGCACAGGCGGAAATGGAAGTAAGCTTTTGTTTTAGAACAGACAGGAGAAATTGCTGGTATTTCAGCATATGAAACTGACAGTTTAAAGCCCAGATAGATAAAGTAGCAGAAGTGTACACTTTTTTGCCCCATCTTTCTAAAGATCTGGAATCCTTCTCAGTGGGAATGGGGTTTTTAGCAGAAGCGGCCTTTACGCCCTTAGGACCCTGAGAAATGGTTTCAGGGTCAGCAGTAGGGTTCTTGTATAAAAACTGGTGGGAATCAGGAACCCTATAGTATCTGTCTGACTTAACAGGAGCTGGAGGAAAAGAATCAGGAGTTAAGTTAGCCTCCGAAAAAGCATCATCCACAATATCTAAAATAGGAGGAATAACCAGGGGTCTATGCTGGGGAAGAAGAAGAAGAAGAAGAAGTTATGTACCTACCATAACGTTCCATGTTAGTTGTCTTCTCTCGCCTTCTTTCTTGCTGGATGGGTTCAGAGCCGATCCTCGGCTCCGACTCGGCCACTTACTAAAGCTCGAGAGCTAATTTTACCGGCTCGAGGCAACCCTATATCCCATGATGTAAAGCGATGACTACCCAGATCTCGTTTGGTAGCTAAGGAAATTATGCAATACATTCCTCCAACTGGAGAGGAGGAGGAAGAGGTAATAATGATAATAATAATAATAATCCCCCGAAAAAGATCAACCTAATCTAGTGACACTAGAAAGCTGATTAGTTGGAAAAACTGGATTAAGACTCTTAAGGGAAGAGGCACAATCTTCTCGGTCTGACCAGGCTAGGGGGATGGTGGGCGGGACGCAAGAAAGAAGGCAAGAGAAGACAACTAACATGGAACGTTATGGTAGGTACATAACTTCTTAATGTTAAGTTGTCAATCTCGCCTTCATTCTTGCTGGATGGGACCGCGTCCCTAGCACCTCTATCCTGGGTGGCTCAATGGAACAGACTCTTGAGAACGGTGGAACCAAAATTCGCTCTGTCTCTGGAGGCCAAGTCTAATTTGTAATGTGAAACAAAGGTATGAGGAGAGGCCCATGTGGCTGCTGCACAAATAGTGTCTATTGGAAGTCTAGCCTGAAAAGCTGTAGATGTAGCTAGAGCTCTGGTAGAATGGGCTTTTGGCCTAGAAATCAACTCTTTACCTCTGAGCTGATAAATGCAAGTAATCACAGAAGACAGCCATCTAGATAGAGTTACCTTGGATACTGGAAGGCCTTTCCTGTTCTCTGCATAGGATAAAAACAGTTGATCAGATTTCCTAAAATGTTTGGTTCTGTCCAGATAATATCTGAGTTGGCGGTGAACATCAAGATAGTGTAGTTTTTGTTCCGCTCTATTAGAATAATTTGGGAAAAAAACTAGAAGATCAATGGATTGATTTAAGTTTGTCCTCGATGCCACTTTGGGAAAGAAAGACGGATTAGTCCTTAGAGAAACTCTGTCTTTGTGGAAGATTAAGTAGGGAGGACGAATGCAGAGGGCATGAAGCTCAGATACTCTCCTGGCAGAAGTAATGGCGACTAGAAAGAGTGTCTTCCAAGAAAGAAATTTCAATGAACAGGCAGCCGCAGGTTCGAAAGGGGGAAGAATCAAAGATGTTAAAATTAAATTTAGATCCCACTGTGGTGGGGGGTCTCTAATCGGAGGTTTAAGTAAAAAAATACCTCTAAGGAATGCCTTGCAAAGTTTATGTGACAATGTTGTGGTCCAACAAGCCTATATGAAAATTTGAAATGACTGCCAGCTGAACTTTTACTGTGGAGGAAGAAGATCCTGAATGAAAAATATTGGCTAGGAAGTCCAAGACCGAATGAATCGGAGCAGTATAGGGGTCTATATTCCTAGCTTTTGCCCAGAAGGAGAAATGTTGCCATTTACTAGTGTAAATCCTTCTGGTGGAAGATTTAAGGGAAGCTATTATGATATCCCGGATGGGATTAGAAATCATAGGAAGCCTGGCTAGGGATGGAAGTGGAGCAACCAAGCAGTGAGGTTGAGAGAAGGTATGGATTGGTGCAGCTGCCCCGACTGGTGTGTCAGAAGATCTGGAACCGGGTCCAGATGCCATGGCTGTACCAAAAGATAACGATGTAGGAACGGAAACCATATCTGTCGAGGCCAATAAGGGGCAATGAGAATCAACTTGGCTCTCAAGGCAGTTGCTTTCTGAATTACTTGAGGTATCAGAGGAAAGGGAGGAAAGGCATAAAGAAGTCCTCGGGGCCAATCTTGGGTAAGAGCGTCTCTGGGGGGATGGCCTGGAAGGGGGAAGAGAGAGAAGAAGTCGGGGCATTTGCTGTTTTGAGGTGTAGCAAAGATCGCAGCAAGGAAGGCCCCACTTCTGAAAAATCTCTTCCGTCACAGATTGTTTGAGAGACCACTCGTGAGGCATGAGAATAGCTCTGCTCAACCTGTCCGCTATGATGTTGGATTTCCCGGGGATATGCGTTGCTATCAGAAACCGCTGAGAAGAGATTGCCCACTGCCAAAGTCTGAGAGCCTCTCGACACAGTGGATAGGACTTGGCTCCGCCCTGCTTGTTGATATACCACACTACGGACATATTGTCCATTTGGACTGCAATAGTTCCCAGGGGAAGAGAGTCGTTGAGGGCTTGCAACGTTAAAAGCACTGCTCTCCTCTCCAGGACATTTATGTGCAGGTGGCATTCGAAAGGTTGCCAAGTGCCATGGACTATCCTGCCCTGATAATGCCCCCTCACCCGATCAGGGAGGCGTCCGATGTAACCGTGGCGACCGGGCGGGAGGAACAAAGGGTCTGCCCTGATGGACTTGAGGGGATGATATCCACCAGGTCAGATGCCTTTTGCAAATTGGAGTTATTATGATCCTGTGACGCATGGGAAGTTGTTGAAAGGACCATTGGGCGAACAGCATCCATTGTAGAAGACGCATGTAAAAGCGGGCAAGAGGAAGAAGTGTTATGGCGGCCGCCATAAGACCCAATACTTTCAGAGCAAATCTGGCCTGAATTTTGTTGCTGAGAAGAATCACATGGACGTGATTTTGAATGTTCAAGATCCTTTGGTCTGTTAACTTTGCTGAAAGTTGTACGGTGTCTAATTTGGCGCCTATAAAGGTAATAAATTGACAAGGCGACAAGGCAGATTTTTCGAAATTTATAGAAATCCCTACCCCTCTGCAAATGTGAATGGTGTAATCTCTGGCTTGGAGAAGTTGATGCCTGGTGGTGGCAGTGAGGAGCCAGTCATCTAGATATGGAAACACCTGGAATCCTTGACGTCTCAGGTGAGCCGTAACCGCTGCCATACATTTGGTGAACACTCTGGGGGCTGTAGTGAGTCCAAATGGCAGGGCTCTGAATTGGAAGTGACTGGTCCCCAGCCGAAAGCGGAGAAACCTTCTGGTGCGCCTGTGAATTTTTATGTGATAGTACGCATCCTGAAGGTCTACCGAGCACATCCAATTGTCCTTGCCCAGAAAGGGTAGAATGGACTGAAGCGTGACCATCCGGAATCTTGTTTTCTTTACAAACTTGTTTAGTTTGCTGAGATCTAATATTGGTCTCCAGTCCCCTGTCTTTTTTGGTACTAAAAAGAACCTTGAGTAGATACCGGATCCTATTTGGTCTGCTGGGACTGGCTGGATGGCTCTTTTTGCTAGCAGTTTTGAAATCTCTGGTACTGCTAGTTCCCTTAGACCGGGTGGAACGTCTGGAAGGGCTCCCTTTTGCTGAACTGGGGTTTGAATAAAGGGAATTTTGTAACCCTCGGATATGATCGACTGTACCCATTTGTCTTGAGAAAGGGAAAGCCAGGCTTTTGGATACAGCGATAATCTTCCCCCGACTGCCTCCGAAGGTAGACAATCGGGCAACATCTCAGGGATGCTGGAAGGGTTTTGTCAGAGAGAGGCTCCCTGCTACCCTGATTCTGCGGACCCCCTCTGCCCCTAGGGTGGCGTCTGTTGTTGTTACCCCCTCTGCCTCTGGGGTAAACTGACCTCGTGCCAGGCGTGACTCCTTGAGATTTCGAACCACATTTTCCTCCCTTCTGACCTTTTGGGTAAGGTCTTGAAGGGGTGGAGAAACGGACTCCTACGGCAGAAAGAGTCTTGCCATCTTGTTCGCATCTAATCAAGGTGTCTTTCACTTGAGGTCCGAACAAAGTCGCGCCATCAAAGGGAGAGTTTGTGAAGGACGCCTTGAAGGGATCTGCAAAATTACAAAGCTGCATCCAGGATTGACGCCTTAAAGCCACTCCTGTGCCTGCGGACCTACTCGCTCCATCGGCTGCATATGAAATGAGCCGCATGGAGGAGTTAACAATGGAGTTTAGGATTCCTAGCTGTGAGTTAATTTTATCCTGGGACCCAGCAGCTGACGGATCCTGTAAAACTTCTCCCAACTCTTTAAGAACATCTCTTTGAAGGCGGGTGAAGTGACACAAGTAGTTCAGCGATCGCATGGCAAAGGTCGCTGAAGAAAAAATCCGCTTGCCGTACCTATCCATAGTCCTAGAATCCTTGTTAGGAGGATGGACAGGTACTGAAGGATCAGCTAGTTCCTTCTTGGTGGCTGCAGCCACCACCATGGCATCAACCGGGACACCTTTTGTCAAATATTGCCTATTAGGTGGGGCCGTAATGAATTTAGAAGGCCTCCGAGGAATGGGTTCCACCGAATCCGGGGCCATCCACGCCTTCCAAGCCACCACGTCCATAAGAGGGTCGAAAGGCGGAGACACCCAGGAGGTGGAGGTCGAGACCAACGCCTCCAGGTATACTGACTCGTCCTCGGAAGGATTAAGGGAAGGCCAGTTCCCCCTCTGCTTAAGGAGTTCAAGGATGTCTGAGAAAGAGACATCCTCAGAGGGGGACCTTGGGGATCCCTCCGACTCATCCAAGTCAGTATCAGATGTAATAGACTCGGGGGAATCTAGATGTTTCCTCTTACGCGGAGGTTCACCCGACGGGTCAGGAGAAGCCTCGGAAGAGGAAGATATTCCCAATGGGGAAACCTGAGGCGTTGGATCTCTGAGTCCGGGAGCAAGAGAGTGGGAAGAGATGTCAGCAGGCACTGTAGTGGGAGGAGCTGATGGAACTGACCGTTGACTACGCCCTGGGGCTAGTACACTCATCACCTCGAAGGCTCCCCCGTCAGAGAGGCCAGAAGGCTCCCGCTCCGAAGAGATAGGAACTCCAGGCCGCACCGACAGGGATGGCTCTGAGGCCGATGTCGGGGCTGAGCTCACCAGCGCCGAAGCTCCGAGAGGGAGAACGGGGTCGGACAAGGGTCCGATTCCACTCGCCCCCTCAGAGCCGATGAGAGAGACCAGACGCCCGGATCCCTCCAATGAAGGCCTCAAGGAGGAAATCGGAGCAGAGGACGACGGAGCCGAAGGGGGGAGGGGGTGGTATCGGCTCCGAAGTCACAACAGTCACGGCTCTGAGGAGCTCCGGCTCCGAGCTCTGTAAGAGAGTCGAAGGAGGAATGTTAGGTGGATGTGTGATAGCTACCGTCTGTTGAGATGGGCTATGGAGCATTTGGGCCAATGCCTGAGACTTTAATAGTCTACTCACCACTCTCTCAAGGTCGTGATCGGACAGCCTAGACCGAGAAGAACGGCTCCGATGGCTCCGCTCCGAGAGCAGGGGTGATCTCGGAGCCGAACGTATCGACTCCAACGAAGGGCATCGTGATCTCTTTTTTGAGATAGGTGGAGCCGAAGGAGCCGAGGATACTGAGTGCCCAGATTTAGCAGCATCGGCGCCGGATGGAGCCGATACTGTAACTTGTAATATAGAAGGATCGGCTCCGGCCGGAGCCGATCTCGACACTGAAGGAGAACCAGTAGCCGATGGCTTAGGACTTGAAGCCGAAGGCTTAACTGGTTTCGAGGGCTTCCCCGGAGCCGACTTAGTCGGGGAGCTCTCAGGCTTTAATAAGCCCCTCAGTATTAATTTATTTCTGCGCTCCTGCAGGACTCTTGGGCTGAAGGCATGACAGATAGCACAAGAGTCCTGCAGGTGCAGAGGTCCCAGGCAGTAAACACAAGAAGTGTGACCGTCTGTCAGAGACATCTTCTGACAGCACGAGTCACACTTCTTGAAGCCTGAGACCTTCGTGTCCTTCGACATAGCTGTGTCGAGGAAACACTAAGTAACAAAAAACACAGACACACACACAATAAACACCCAATCCAATAACAAAAAATTTAAACCGGGATACAAACACACTTGAACACCACACAGAATCCCTGACAGAAAAAATTAGGAAAGGGGGAGGCTTAAGGCCTAACTTAGGGGAAGGGATAAATAACTAGAAAAAAAGGGAACACTAACGGGAATAGGGTTAAATTAATCGTTAAAAGTTTACACAACAACAAAGGTGACTAAAACTAAAGGGATGAGACAAAGTCTGAATTTGAAGAACTTACCAGGAGCCGGTAAAAAAAGCACCTCGCAAGCGAAAGCGGCAAATGAGATCTGGGTAGTCATCGCCTTGCATCATGGGATATAAGGTTGCCTCGAGCCGGTAAAATTAGCTCTCGAGCTTTAGTAAGCGGCTGAGTCGGAGCCGAGGATCGGCTCCAAACCCATCCAGCAAGAATGAAGGCGAGATTGACAACTTAACATAATCCCTTAGCCTTTTCTTAGATTCTGGATACTCCTGTCCTTCCCAGTGGAAATGTTCCCTCATTTCATGCAAAGTTTCCCCAAAAGAGAAATCCTCAGGGGGAGAAGCTGAAGGAATGGATTCCTCAGCATCAGAATCCTCATAAGGAGGGAAAGAATATTCCTGGTCAGAAGAAGAAAAGTACAGTTTTGTACCTACCATAAATGTAGATGTTCGAGTGCTCATACAGCTGCAGTCATAACAGATGGGTTATCCTGCCGTCAGACGGGTCCTCAGTCGGCCAAATTCCAAAGTCTAGGTCCGGCGTTGGTTGTTGTCGCTTCTTCCCTGACGTCAGTGCGACAGGGGTATAAAAGAGGCAGCCGACGCCATTTTCTTCAGTTTTTCTTGCCCCAGATGTCAGGTGCCCCCAGAAGGAAGGCAAACATAATGTTATGCAAAAATGCAATGTTGATAAATCAAAAACAGTAGTTGCAAGCAAATACACCATAAAAGAATACCCCAAAAAAGGTTATATGAAAGGTGTTTGTCATAAGACCTGTCCTAAGAGGGGAAGGAGGGAGGGAAACCTGGACTGCAGCTGTATGAGCACTCGAACATCTACATTTATGGCAGGTACAAAACTGTACTATGTTCATCGTGCATACAGCTGCAGTCATAACAGATGGGTAGAATCCCAAAGCTAAGTAAGGGTGGTAGGCACTAAGTGGAACTAGGAGGGGCTAGGATGCCCTGCAGGACTGTCGTGGCAAACCCCGCTCTAGATTTAGAGTATAGTGGGAGGTGATAGTGCTTGGAGAAAGTGTGCACTAAACTCCAGGTGGCTGCTTCCAAAATATCCTTGGTAGGGACCCCCCTGAGGAAGGCTGCAGAGGTAGTTGTGGCTCTGGTGGAGTGGGATCTGATGCATGCAGGCACAGTTTTTCCATGAAATGAGTAACAAAAGCGTATGCAGTGGGCTATCCATTTTGAAATTGTCTGTTTGAAAATAGCCTTTCCTTGAGCACCTGCAGCATAGGACACAAAGAGTTGCTCAGATTTCCTGAATGGCTTTGTCCTGTCCAAATAATAACGAAGTTGCCTGTGAATGTCCAAGGAATGTAGAAGTCTTTCCCCTTTGTTTTGTGGATTAGGATAAAAGGTAGGTAAGTGGATAGTCTGATTCAAAGCCACACTGGATACTACCTTTGGCATAAAGGTAGGGTTGGTTCGTAAGGAAACTCTGTCCTGATGGAAAATGATGAATGGTTGCAAAGCCATGAGGGCCTGCAGCTCCGAAACCCTGCGAGCTGAGGTGATAGCCAGAAGAAAGGCCATTTTCCATGACAAGTACTGTAACTCTGATGAAGAAGCTGGCTCGAAGGGAGGAAGGGTCAGCTTTTCCAAAACGAAGTTGAGGTCCCAAGCAGGGACTGGTAGTTTCCTTGGGGGTTTTATATTCTTTGCCCCTCTGAGGAACTGCCTTAAGAGAGGATGAGAGAATAAAGGAGGATCTGTGTTGTATTGTATAGAAATGGCTGAAGCGTGGATCTTGATGGAGGAGAAGGAAAGTCCATTGTTTGACATCTCAGCTAGGTACTGTAAAATTTGAGGTATATTTATTACCCAAGGATTCTGTCCCTTCTTTTGATTCCAGGCACAAATTCGTTTCCATTTGGGGGAGTAGGCCTTTCTAGTAGAAGGTCTTCTGGCCTCCAAGATGACATCCTGCACACCCTTGGAGAGGAGAAACTGTTGGGAAATCAAGGAATTTTCCATGCAGCTAGATTTAGAGTTTTGAGATGGCTGTGAAGAGTTTTGTAGTTGTGCTGGGACAACAGAAGAGGAACTAGAGGTAGGATCCATGGTGGGGAATGTGTCAGGCTCTTCAGGAGCGGATACCAGTGTTGCCTTGGCCAGTCTGCAGCAATGAGAATCATTTTTGGCCTCTCTGCTCTGGCTTTTAATAGAACTTTGGGCAGCAGAGGAAGAGGCGGGAAGGCATAGATGGTCAATGTTGTCCAATTGAAGGAAAGTGCGTCCACTTTCCAGGCCTGTGGGTGATAGGTCCTTGAACAAAATTTTTTCAACTGGCAATTCCTGTGGGTAGCAAAGAGATCTATGTCTGGCTGACCCCATGCCAGAGTTATCTTTGTGAAAATTTGAGGATGCAACTTCCATTCGTGTGGATCTGTCATATTTCTGCTTAGGTTGTCTGCCAGTGTGTTTTCCTTCCCTGGCAGGAATTGTGCCTGTAATTGAATTTTCAATTCCAGTGCTGTGTTCCAAAGGGTCATGGCTTGCCCGCACAGGGGGTATGAATGAGTTCCCCCCTGTTTGTTCATGTACCACATCACTGTGGTGTTGTCTGTCCTTATCAATAGCTGGCCTGGATGCAGTAGGTCTTTGAAGGTCATAATAGCCTTTTGCACGGCTAGCATTTCCTTTTGGTTGATGTGAAGGAGCTTCTCTTTTCGTGTCCATTTTCCCTGAATGCACTGATCTGTCATGTGTGCTCCCCAGGCGTAGTCTGAGGCGTCTGTTGTGATGATCTGAGTTGCTTGAGGTACACAGAAAGGAAGACCTGTGTTTCTTTGGCAAGCTTGAGCCCACCACATAAATTCCTTCTGAAGGCATGGAATGAGTGGTATAATTGCTTCCAAGCTGTGGTGTGTTGAGACCATAAGTTTTTTAGGTACCATTGAAGTTTCCTCATATGCAGCTTTGCACATGGGATTAGTAGGATGCAAGATGCCATGAATCCCAGAGCCTGCAGGACTTTCCTTGCAGTTAGCCTGGTGTAAGTTGACATTTTTCTGATGTATTGAGACAGTTGCCCTTGCTTGTCTGGCGTGAGGTAGGCCATCTGGGTGGTTGTATCCAAGCTGGCACCCAGGAAAATTATTTGTTGAGAGGGTATTAGTTTTGATTTCTTTTTGTTGACTGTGTATCCCAGGAAGTTCAACAGTTTTATTACAAATGCCAGGTGCTGCAGTAGTATGTCCTTGCTGTCCGCTTGGATCAGGCAGTCATCCAGATATGGGTAGATTTGTATCCCTTGTAGTCTGCAGAAGGCGATTACTGATGCCAGGCATTTCGTAAACACTCTGGGCGCAGTAGATAAGCCAAAGGGCAATGCAGAGAATTGGTAATGGGTTGAACCTGCAGGAAATCTGAGGTATCTTCTGCAATCTTGTCTGATAGGGACATGCAGGTATGCCTCCTTGAGGTCCAATGTTACCAGCCAAGACTCCTTGCCCAGCATGGGAAGAAGCTGCTGTAATGTGAGCATCTTGAATTTTGGCACCTGTAGATATGTGTTTAGTAAGGATAGGTCTAAGATAGGTCTCCAATCTTTTTCTTTCCTTGGTACCAGGAATAGTCTGGAATAAAACCCTTGACCTTGTTCTTTTGCAGGTACCTCTTGAATTGCTTTCATGTCCATGAGAGCTGAAATTTGTTTTTGTGCCTCTGCCCTTTGATTTTGTGGCAGGTTTGGCATGCCTCTCATTTTTGGAAGGGTGTGAAAGTGGAACCTGTAGCCTCTGTCTATAATGTCCAGAATCCATTTGTCTTTTGTAACAATATGCCAATTTTTTGAGAATAATGTCAGTTTTCCGCCCAAAGGTGCTGCCATTAAAGCTTTACTTGGCAGGTGTAGGGGGAAGTCATTGTGTCTGTTTTCTAAAAGACTGTGATCTATCTTCTCCACCTCTTGGGGTTGGTGCTTGCCACTGTCTGGCTCTGAAAGATCCTTGAGGTTGCCCTCTACCCCTTGGACGCCTGTATCTGCCCCTTTGAGGTCTGTCCGTAGCTGGAAAGGACCAATTTTTTGAAGGCCAGTTTCTGCTGAAACGTGGAGGCTGTACCTGCAGGAAATCTTTAACTGTTTGCATTGATTTCGCTTTTTCCTCCATTTTCTTTAGTACCTCCTCTGCTTTAACACCAAACAATACATCTTTTTGAAGAGGTGCATCTAATAATTTAGCTTTGACATGATCTGGTAAGGTTTGCTCTTTGAGCCAAGCATACCTACGTATAGCAGACCCCGTAACAGCAGCTCTACATGGGGCCTCTAAAGCATCAAAACCACACTGCAAGGTATGTTTTTACCCACCTGCTCTGCACCATGCAACAAATCCTGCAACTCTTTTAAATCTGGTTGTTCTGGTTGTGTCATCTTGCTTTTCAGCTGAGATATCAAAAACTGTTGATACTTTAACATATGGAACTGACAGTTTAATGCCCTCATGGTTAAAGTGGCCGAGGTGTACACCTTTTTCCCCCCACCTTTCTAAAGATCTGAAGGTAATGGATTTTTAGCAGTAGAGGCCTTAATTCCCTTGGGACCCTGCGAAATAGTTTCTGGGTCAGCAGTATGGCTTTTATATAGGAACTGGTGAGAATCAGGAACCCGGTAATACCTGTCTGGTTTAACAAGAGCTGGAGGCAAAGAATCAGGATTAAGGCTGGCTTCTGTGTACACATCATCCAATATATCTAAAACAGGAGGGATAGCCAGAGGCCTATACTGGGGGAGCAGAAGAAATTCCCTGAGCCTTTTCTTGGAATCTGAATAATCTTGGCCTTCCCAGTGAAAGTGTTCCCTCAAAGTATGCAGGGTTTCCCCAAAAGAGAAGTCCTCAAGGGGGGAGACCGAGGGAATAGACTCCTCTGCATCAGAGTCTTCAAAAGGAGAATAGGCACAATCCTGGTCCTCAGATAGTTCTGAGGTAATAGAAGCTTGATCTGAGGAAGGGTAGTCTTCCTCTAATCTGGGCCTTTTGTCAGAGGGGGTTTGAGAACCCCTGATAAGAGTAATCAAATCCTCAGCCATTTTAAGCATCTGTTTTTTAGGCATGGTGCCTTGAGAGGGTGTCTGAGGAACCTGTTTTTTGGTTCCCATGGCTGTTTTAGATTTAGTGAAGGCTTTAATAGAGAAGGAGGAAGGACTGAATACCCCTTGAGAAATGGCAGGCCTGTCTAAATTCTGAGTTTCCCCGCCAGGAGTGGCGTCGGTATCTGTAGTAGGAATGGGGACCGAGGAGCCTGCGACCTCGGGTACTGAAGACACCGGTAATGCATTGTCATCGGTACTCAGGGGCTGCGTAGGCACCACACTGAGAACCGGTAGTAGGTCTTAGCATGGTATCAGTAGGTGGTGCGGACCTCGTATGTCGGTCCTTATCTTTGCGTTTTTTGTTCAAAACTGGAGTCTGAGTATCCGACATAATATAATTACATTTTTTGCCAAAAAAGTGAAGGGAGAACTCAGCCCGACGCTTAATAGTGCGTTTGTTGAATCTAGCACAAAAATGACAAGCCGAGACGTCGTGGTCTGGCCCTAAGCAAGGTATACAGTAAGAGTGGAAATCCTTATGCGGTATTTGCTTCCCACATGAAATGCAATTATTAACTTTGTCTGACATCGGTCTGAGGCAAGAAAAGTTTCCCCAATGGGGTACTTAGCTTTCAAGAAGACTTCGGCTGAAATACTCTTGTAAATCTCAGGAGCTGGCCGACTGGCACTTGCGAACTGCTTCTGCTTCGGGCACCGTGCGGAAAGAAAGACTGAAGAAAATGGTGTCGGCTGCCTCTTTTACACCCCTGTCGCACTGACGTCAGGGAAGAAGCGACGACAACCGACGCCGGACCTAGACTTTGGAATTCGGCCGACCGAGGACCCACCTGACGGCAGGATAACCCATCTGTTATGACTGCAGCTGTATGCACGATGAACATCTGAAGAAACAGAAGCCTGATCAGAGGAGTCATAATAAACTTCCTGCCTTGGCCTTTTATCTGGAGGGGGATGTGAACCCCTAATCATAGTAAGTAAGTCCTCCGCCATCTTAAGTAACTGTTTCTGAGACTTGGGAGCTGGATCAGAAGAGGCCTGGGCTGCAGTCTTTGATTTGGAAGGAGTCTTTGCCTTTGTCTTTGGCTTTGCCTTTATTAGAAGCTAGGCCTGAAAACCCCTTCGGAAGCCGGTATCTGCACAGCGGCTCCGGACCCATCCGAAGGAGCATTGTCCGATGGTCCTGCAACAGAAATATTCAAAGGCCTAGTTGGCTCCTCGTGGGAGTCCGTTTCGGCTATAGATTCTGAAGTGGCCGACGACAGGGGCTGCAAAAGCGCCTCACTGACGACGGCCAAACCTGAAGCTGGCTCTGCTTGTGCGATATCGTCTGATTTGGACCTCAGAGGCCTGTCTTTGTCCTTGCGTCGTTTGTGAACTCCGGTAGCCGGAACCGTATCAGACGACATTTTGTAATTAAAACCCCTACCGAAGTAATGAAATGCAAAATCGTACCTTCTTTTAATAGTACGTTGATTGAATCTGGCACAAAACCGACAACTAGCTACGTCGTGGTCAGGGCTTAAGCAAGGAATACAGTAAGAATGAAAATCCTTATGAGGTATTTGCTTCCCACATGAAATACAATTATTAACTTTTTCTGACATCGGACTGGAGCAAGAAAAAAGTTTCCCCAACGGGGTACTTAGCTTTGAGTAGGAGAAGAAAATCTTCGGACTGAATTTTGTTTAGAAAACATTGTCAGGCGTCAGCCGACCGGCACTTGCGAACTGCTATCACCGCACGGCAAGAAAGACTGGAGAACATGGCGTCGGTTGTCAGCTTTGTACTCCTGGCGCTCTGACGTCAGGGAGCATGGCTGAACAGCCGATGCCGGACCCAGACTTTGGGATTCTGGCCGACCGAGGACTGAGAACCCTACAGTCATCACTGCAACAGTGAAACACGATGAACATCTAAAGTAAAGGAGGTAAAAACAATTTTTTTTACTATACCTAGGTAGGAGGTTGGGTTTCAGGGTTCAAAGAAGCAGTGGCAAATGCATTCTGCAAAGCCTCAAGGACAGGAGAGATAGCAGATGGTTTTTTAACTACCATGTACACAAGACTGTAATATGTTTTTGCATAACTGACATTGGTTTGTCTTCCTACTGAAAATGCTGCATCATCTATAACTCTATGCCCTCAAAGCTAGAATCTGGAGACATAGCGTCATTCTCTTCAAATTTACACAACAGGTAAGTGAATATGAGAGAAGTAAACAAAGGAATCTACCTCAGAATTTAAATCTTCCTCATCTGAAGAAAAATAATCTGAATGTCTCTTCAAAGGAGCAAGAGCAGGAGGAGGAGAAACAGATAGACTAAAGGTTTACACAGACTTTGAGAACAAAATGCCACTCCTTCCCGGACAGAAGGAAGGGGGAAAGTACGCTTAGTCTTTTGCTTTTTCATAGAAGGAAGCGGAATTTGCAGAAAATGAGAAGGTTCCATCCCTCAACATGCCTCGATCAAGGAACCTGGGACTTCCTCTCTGACCGGAATCTGAGGAATGGCATAGAGTCCTTCAGAAATAATCAGCCTTGATTCTTCCTTCAAAGCAGTCTGCAGTCTGACTGGTGGGGTGAATGTGTTAAAGGGCAGCATCTTGTCAGCCTCTAATGGAGCTGCAACAGCTGGAGCAGTCAATAAAACTGGACTGTCCACAAACTCTGAGAGAGACACAGCAGAGATGTCAAGGTCCTACAGTACAGCATCTTTTTTTGGTTGACACGGAAAGAATGAGTGAGAAGCACCAATGTATATTCTAACTTGTGCAAACTCCTTTAGTATGACTTTTCAAGACAAATGAGTCTTGGGAACAAAGGACTGGCAAACAGTACAACTTTTACAATAGGGATTGGCCAACTGGCAAAGCAAGTATTTAGTATGGCTGCTCCTCTAAAGTACTTGCTTCTCATGATCATATTTTCCCTTCTTAGTGGGCATGAAGGATTCAATATATTAAAAAATAAAGGAAAAAAAAAGAGGATCTTTCCCCAGCGGGGATACTTATCTTCCCTAGCTAAATGGAAAGTACAGTTGTGTACACCTACCATAAATGTAGATGTTCGAGTGTCTTCACTGTTGCAGTCATGACTGTAGGGTTCTCCCCTGCCGGCAGGCAGCCCTCAGTCGGCCAGAATCCCAAAGTCTGGGTCCGGCGTTGGCTGTTCAACCATGCTCCCTGACATCAGAGCGCCAGGAGTACAAAGCTGACAGCCGACGCCATCTTCTCCAGTTTTTCTTGCCCCAGATGTCAGAAGTCCCAAAATGAAAAAGGTCCCATAACCTATGCAAATACACCTCAGAAGAATGGTGAAAAAAGGAACTACACAAAAGTAAAAACAAGAGGGGACAGGAGGGAGGGAAACCCAGACTGCAACAGTGAAGACACTCGAACATCTACATTTATGGTAGGTGTACACAACTGTATTATGTTCATCGTGTTTCACTGTTGCAGTCATGACTGTAGGGTAGAATCCCAAAGCTGAAAGAAAGGGAGGTGGTCATAAAGAAGAAGGGGCAGCTAAAAGGCCCTGCAAGACTGCAGAGGCAAAGCCTGCCCTAGACTTAGAGTAGAGAGTTAGATTGTAGTGCTTAGAAAAAGTATGCACTGAACTCCAAGTTGCAGCTTCCAAAATGTCTTTGGTAGGAACTCCCCTGAGGAAGGCCGCAGAAGTGGCAGCAGCTCTGGTAGAATGAATCCATATACTCCCTGGGATTTGCTTTCCATGGTGTGAATAACAAAATCTGATTCCATGAGCAATCCATTTAGAAATGGTCTGTTTTGAAATGGCTTTACCTTGGGAACTTGAAGCATAAGAAACAAACAATTGTTCTGATTTTCTGATGTCCTTGGTTCTGTCCAGGTAAAAACGTAGTTGCCTGTGTACATCCAAGGAATGTAAGATCCTTTCCCCTTTATTTTGAGGAGTGGGGAAAAAGGTTGGCAAGTGGATAGTTTGATTTAAAGCCACTTTGGAAACCACCTTAGGCATGAAAGTAGGATTAGTTCTCAAAGATACCCTGTCTTGATGAAAAATAATATAAGGTTCCACAGCCATAAGAGCTTGTAACTCTGAAACTCTCCTGGCAGAGGTTAGGGCTAACAGAATAGCTGTCTTCCAAGATAAAAACTTGATGTCAGAAGAGGCAGCAGGCTCAAAAGGAGGCAAGGTTAGTTTTTCCAAAACATAGTTGAGATCCCAAGCAGGAATGGGAGGAGATCTAGGAGGTCTTAAGTTCTTAGCTCCTCTGAGAAACTGTCTCATGAGCTGGTGGGAAAAGATGGGAGGGTCTGTATTATAATGAGCAGAAATAGCAGAGGCATGTATCTTAATGGAAGAGAAAGAGAGACCCTTATGTAAGAGATCTGTCAAGTAAAGTAAAATTAAAGTAATGTTAGGAAGAAGAGGATCAGAATCCTGAGCCTGCATCCAGGAACAAAATCTTTTCCATTTTTCTGCATAAGATTTTCTAGTGCTAGGACGTTTGGCTTCTAAAATGACATCCATAACCTGCTTGGGTAGTAAAGAAGAAATCAAAGGCCCTGGATTAACCAGGCTGCCAGGCAAAGAGTTCTGACATGAGAGTGTAGAACCTGACCTTGATGTTGGGACAGAAGGTTCGGAGATTGAGGTAAAACCCAAGGGGGCTCCAGGCATAGGTTTTTTATAGTTGGATACCAAAACTGCCGAGGCCAATTTGGAGCCAGCAAGATTATCATCTTGGGCTTGTCCTGTTTTATCTTCAATAAGACCCGTGGAAGAAGAGGAAGAGACGGAAAGGCATATCCCGAGAGGTTCCTCCAACTGAATGACAGGGCATCCACTTTACAAACTTTTCTGTGGAAAGTCCTGGTGCAAAAATTCTGAAGTTGATGATTGAGATGGGATGCAAAGAGGTCTATGTGAGGACATCCCCAGACTGCTGTTATCATCCTAAATATTTTGGTGTCCGGCATCCATTCGTGTGGATCGGAAAGGTTTCTGTTCAGACTGTCTGCCAGGAAGTTTTGTTTCCCTGGTAGAAACTGAGCTTGAAGATCCAGATTGCAAGCTACAGCTGTGTTCCATAGATCCATGGCTAGTCTGCAAAGGGGGTAGGAATGAGATCCCCCTTGCTTGTTTATGTACCACATAACTGTGTCTGTCCATATTAGTAGTTGTCCTGGTTGTAAAAGATTCCTGAAGGCCAATAGAGCTTTCTGAACGGCTAACATTTCCTTTAAATTGATATGCAGGTGCTTCTGATCCTTTGTCCAAAGGCCCTGCAGACAGTTGCCCTGAAAATGGGCTCCCCAAGCATAATCCGAGGCGTCCGTGGTTAGAATCTGAGTGGCAGGAGGCAGACAGAAGGGTTTCCCTTTGTTTAGGGCACATGCCCTGGACCACCAAAGAAATTCCTTTTGAAGGCAAGGAAGGACGGAGATCAGTATGTCTAAACTGTGGCAATGCTGAGACCATACACTTTTTAGGTACCACTGTATTTTCCTCATGTGTAGTCTTACATATGGTACGAGAAGGATGTAAGAGGCCATGTAACCCAAAGCCTGCAGGAATTTCCTTGCAGATAGTTGAGTTAAAGTTGCCAAAGTTTTGAAAGTTGAAGCCAGCTGTAATTGTTTTTCGGATGTCAGAAATGCCATCTGGGTTGTGGTGTTTAGAAGAGCACCCAGAAAAGTTATGTGTTGTGATGGTGTCAAATTTGACTTTTTTATGTTTACAGAGAATCCCAGGAACTTGAGGAGGTTCTGTACAAATTCTAGATGCTGGAGTAAGACATCCTTGCTGTCTGCCTGAATTAGACAATCGTCCAGATAAGGGTAAATTTGAATTCCCTTGAGTCTGCAGTAAGCCACTACTGCAGCCAGGCATTTGGTGAAGACCCTGGGCACAGTAGACAATCCAAAGGGCAGCGCAGAGAATTGCAAGTGCCTAGTTCCAGCCTTGAACCTGAGGTATTTTCTGCGATCCTGCCTGATGGGAATGTGTAAATATGTCTCCTTCAAATCCAAAGTTACCATCCATGAATCTTTGGACAGCATTGGAAGTAGTTGCTGTAGAGTAAGCATCTTGAAATTTGGAATCTCTAGAAAGGTGTTCAAGACCGACAGATCCAGAATGGGTCTCCATGAGTTTTGCTTCCTTGGGACTAGAAACAGCCTTGAGTAAAAACCTTTTCCCATCTCTGAAAGTGGAACCAGTTCTATGGCATTCAAAGCCAAAAGAGCTTCCACCTGGTTTAAGGCCTCCGTCCATTGATGCTTTGGAAGGTCTGGCCATCCGCTTGGCCTTGGCAAGGTATGAAAATGGAATTTGTAACCTCTTAAAACCACATCCAAAACCCACTTGTCTTGGGTTATTTGAGTCCAATTTTGATAAAAAAAAAAGAGAGAGTTTTCCTCCAAGAGGGGCTTCCAGGCAAGAAGTTCCTGTAATCCAACAGAGGGAGTCATTGAGTTTGTTTCCTTTGAGTTTGTGACCTGTCCTCTCCTGCCTAGGGGTGGAAGCAGTCCACTGTCTTGGTCTATAAAAGGCTTGAGTTTGAGGCCTTCCTCTGGAGCGTCTATATCTACCCCTCTGAGGCCTGTCTGAAGAGTGAAAGGACCAATTTTTTGAAGGCCAATTCCTTCTAAATCTAGGTGGCTGTACTTGTAAGAAATCTTTAACTGTTTGCATGGATTTTGCCTTATCCTCCATCTTTTTAATCACCTCTTCAGCTTTTGATCCAAACAAAACATTATGCTGAACAGGAGCATCCAATAATTTAGCTTTTACTTGTTCAGGCAAATTTTGTTCCTTTAGCCATGCATGCCTTCTAATGACTGTGCCAGTGGCCGCAGCCCTACAAGAAGCCTCCAAGGCATCAAATCCACAGTGTAAACCATGCTTCCCAACTTGTTCAGTGGCATGCAATAAGTCATGTAATTCCTTATCATCTGCACAGGCAGAAATGGAAGTAAGCTTTTGTTTTAAAACAGACAAGAGAAATTGCTGGTATTTCAGCATATGAAACTGACAGTTTAAAGCCCTAATGGACAAAGTAGCAGAAGTGTACACCTTTTTGCCCCATCTTTCTAAGGATCGAGAATCCTTTTCAGTAGGAATGGGATTTTTGGCAGAAGCGGCCTTAACTCCCTTAGGACCCTGAGAAATGGTTTCAGGGTCAGCAGAAGGGTTCTTGTATAAAAACTGGTGGGAATCAGGAACCCTGTAATATCTATCAGGCTTAACAGGAGCAGGAAGAAAAGGCATCATCCACAATATCCAAAACAGGAGGAATAGCCAGGGGTCTATGTTGGGGAAGAAGAAAATCCCTCAGTCTTTTCTTAGATTCCGAATACTCCTGTCCTTCCCAGTGGAAATGTTCCCTCATTTCATGCAAAGTTTCCCCAAAAGAGAAATCCTCAGGGGGAGAAGCTGAAGGAATGGATTCCTCAGCATCAGAATCCTCATAAGGAGGGAAAGAATATTCCTGGTCAGAAGAAGAAACTGAGGAAACGGAAGCCTGATCAGAGGAATCATAATAAACATCCTGCCTTGGCCTTTTATCTGGAGGGGGATGTGAACCCCTAATCATAGTAAGTAAATCCTCCGCCATCTTGAGTAACTGTTTCTGTGACTTGGGAACCGGTTCAGAAGAGGCCTGTGTTGCAGTCTTTGATTTAGAAGGAGTCTTTGCCTTTGTCTTTGGCTTTGCCTTTATTAGAAGCTGAGTAGGCCTGAAAACCCCGTTGGAAGCCGGTACCTGCACAGCGGCTCCGGACCCATCTGAAGGAGCATTGTCGAAGGTCCTGCAATAGAAATATTTAAAGGCCTGGTTGGCTCCTCATGAGAGTCCGTTTCGGCCATCGGTTCTGAAATGGCCGACGACAGGGGCTGCAAAAGCGCCTCACTGACGACGGCCGAACCTGAAGCTGGCTCCGCTTGTGCGCTATCATCAGATTTGGACCTCGGAGGCCTGTCTTTATCCTTGCGACGTTTGTGAACTCCGGTAGCCGGAACCGTATCTGACGACATTTTGTAGTTAAAGCGCCTACCGAAGTAATGAAAAGCAAAATCGTACCTTCGCTCAATTGTACGTTTATTGAATCTAGCACAAAACCGACAACTAGCTACGTCGTGGTCAGGGCCTAAGCAAGGAATACAGTAAGAATGAAAATCCTTATGAGGTATTTGCTTCCCACATGAAATACAATTATTAACTTTTTCTGAGATCGGAGTGGAGCAAGAAAAAAGTTTCCCCAACGGGGTACTTAGCTTTGAGTGGAGAAGAAAATCTTCGGACTGAAGTTTATCAGAAAAAATAGTCAGGAGTCAGCCGACCGGCACTTGTGAACTGCTATCACCGCACGGCAAGAAAGACTGGAGAAGATGGCGTCGGCTGTCAGCTTTGTACTCCTGGTGCTCTGATGTCAGGGAGCATGGTTGAACAGCCGACGCCGGACCCAGACTTTGGGATTCTGGCCGACCGAGGGCTGCCTGCCGGCAGGGGAGAACCCTACAGTCATGACTGCAACAGTGAAACACGATGAACATCTGGCATAACCATATGTTTGACAGAAGTAGAAACATGGGTTTAGTGCTCGGGCAGGTGGCGAAAAAATTCAGAAGTACTTTGTACCCACATATCCATTATGTAAGCTCAGTCAGTGTTTGGTCATGGCACTGCTATCCTGGACGGATGTATGGCTATCCCTGGCAGGTTCTCTCACTTGCTTACACTGCAACAGTGGTCATACGAAGGACAACTTGCAGTTCAGGAAGTCACCAATTTGCTTTTATCATAGTACAGAGGAGTTCTTTGCTGTTGGCTAGATTGATAAAATGGAGAATTTTGTTCTCAGCAGTTTGTATGAGAGTAGTATTTCTGGCTGAGAGGTGGGCAATTATAGGGAGACAGTACTCCATGCTGGTGGGGAGCACATTAATAGTTGTAACCTGTCTGGCTTCAGTAAAGAGGCAATGAAATACTTAGGATCAAACTTTTACTTGGTTTAGTACTTAGTTAAACTTCAGCGTATGTGCAAGTGATCCAGTGTGTTTGTGTATATACATGATTATATTTCATTTGATATAACTGCATTTTATCGGGAAAAAACCCACAACAAAACATAACTGATCTAAAATGCATTTAACTGAAAACAAAAATCACTGAAACACATTTCACAGAAAAGTTCATATACACTAAATATACCTCTGAAAGTTTTTTTTATTTATTTATTTTTTGTTTAGAGCCAAGACCCCTGCACTCGCCACTTTTCTTTACGTTTTTGCAGGAGGCAAGCCCTCCCGCACCCCCCCAACCTGCTAAATAAATATACCAACTCAGATTGTACTACAGTGAGGAAAACAGTAAATTTCCCATTGCGCTCTGTACAGGTATTTCCATTCAAAATGCTTTAAGTTTCAAACCTTCAATCTTACAGTCATGACCATTTGCAGTTAAAAGTTTTGAAACTTTGAGCTTGCGAAGGGAATCCCAATCTATCTAAATGTATATTCATACATATAGATATATATATATATATATATATATATATATATATATATATACACACACACACACACATATATATATATATATATATATATATATGTATATATAAATATATATATGGGTCTACATCATTTGATCGAAAGACCATTTGACCTAAACCCATTTGATCGAAATTTCATTTGAACGAAAACCAGTATTCAAGGCAAATAACAGGGATTTGTCCCCCTCCCCAATGTCGTGCGACCCTGGAGTTGTTACATATAGTTAGCGGGTGTGGGGTATAAAAATCTGTATTTTTTGCTTTATTTTCTTCTTTTAACGTAAACCCTCCCCCTCCTAACTATATATACCAACTCCAGGGTTGCACGACATTGGGGAGGGGGACAAATCCCAGGTTTATGCCCGCTTTGCCAGAGATGGCCTGCACCTGTCGCCCTTGGGATTCCGGATACTGGCAAAGGCTCTTGCCACCCCTATAGTGCCTTTTTTAGGCAAGGTTAAAATGACAAATTCACCACCGTAACAGGTACAAGCAAGCAAAATCTGAGGGTAATGCTACTCAATGCTAGAAGTCTAAACCTCAAAATGCACTCACTCGAGGCACTCCTTAAAATGGAGAACATTGACATCTGTGCAGTGACAGAGACCTGGTTCAAAGCTCCAGAGAGCAACCCTGCATTACCAGGCTATAATTCATACCACACCTTTCAGCCATCAAACCCGGACCGAAACACTAAAGGTGGAGGCGTGTCCAAGTATATCCACACCTCCAAGCTAGTTGCTAAGCATAATGCATCCCAGATTATCCAAGTTCAACTAACTCTGGGCAAAACAGCAATCCAGATTGCAGCTTGGTACAGACCCCCCACCATGTCCCAGGATTCCCACTCCTCTTTTCTTGATACAATGGAAAATATTAAGGTACAACCCAACACTCTAATAATGGGTGATTTCAACTACCCTACCATTAACTGGGGAAATTACTCATGTACCAACTCTTTTGCTCAACGTTTTCTGGAAATAATCAATTCCAACGCCTTGGATCAACTTATCCACACCCCCACCAGGGGCAGCAATATCCTAGACCTGGTCATCACCAACATGGGTGACCGGTGTTCCACACCAGAGGTCATCTCCTCGTGGGTCAGATCAAACCACAAGCTAATCACCCTAGAAATCCACATCCCGCTCCCACCCCCCATTAGAAACCGTAAAAAAATTCTCCAAAGCCAACTTCAAGCTTCTTAAGACAGAAGTGGCAAACTTCACGACACCCATGCAGATGGACATTAGAGGTACGACTGCTGAATCCTACACAAATGCACTTTATAAGCACTTACACGAGTGCATGGATCGGGCTATCCCTAACAGAATCAAGATGCTATCCTCCAAAAAAAGGAAGCCAA
>NC_056741.1:750772977-750798520 GCF_019279795.1 Protopterus annectens
GCCAGAACATTCTGCTTTCATGGCAGGAATTGAGCTTGTAGTTGTACTTGGTAGCTCAAGGCCGTGTTCCACAATGCCATGGATAGTCTGCAGAAGGGGTAGGAATGGTGTACCCCCCTGCTTGTTTATGTACCACATAACCGTAGTGTTGTCCATCTTTATCAGTAATTGTCCTGGATGAAGGTAGTCCTTGAAGGCTGTCAGTGCATTCTGTACAGCTAGCATTTCTTTTTGTTTGATATGAAGGTGCATTTGATTTGGGCTCCATTTGCCCTGAATGCACTTCCCTGCCAGATGAGCCTCCCATGCATAGTCTGATGCGTCTGTAGTTAGGGTATGGGCGGCAGGGGGTGGTGTGAATGGCAGTCCCTTGTTTTGGTGGCAGGCCTCTGCCCACCAAAGGAACTCTAGGAGCAGGCAAGGTATGATAGGAATCATTGTTTCCAGGCTGTGACAATGCTGACTCCAGAAACTTTTTAAGTACCACTGAAGTTTCCTCATATGCAGTTTTGCATATGGAATTAGAAGAACCCCAAGGCTTGCAGTATTTGCCTTGCAGATAGCAGGGTTTTTGTGGCCACCTGTCTGAAGTAAGTCACCAAATGAATTTGCTTTTCTGGCGTAAGGTAAGCCATCTGGGCAGTTGTATTCAAGCTTGCACCCAGGAATGTAATTTTTTGAGAGGGTACCAGCTGAGATTTCTTTTCGTTTATGGTGTACCCTAGACAGGTTAGAAGTCTTTTTACAAACGCCAGATGTTTTAGAAGAATGGCCTGGTTTTCTGCCTGAATTAGACAACCGTCCAGGTATGGATATATCTGAATATTTCTTTGCCTGCAAAATGCAATTACTGGAGCCAGGCACTTTGTGAATACCCTGGGCGCAGTAGAAAAGCCAAAGGGCAGTGCAGACAACTGATAATGCATGCAGCCTGCTTTGAAGCATAGGAATCTTCTGCAAGATTCCCTGATTGGGATATGTAGGATATGCAGGTAAGCCTCTTAAGTCGAGAGTTGCCAACCAGGCATCCTTGCCTAGCATAGGAAGTAACTGGTGAAGAGTCAGCATCTTGAATTTTGGAATGAAAGGTGTTTATAGAGTAGACAGGTCCAGAACTGGACGCCATGATTTGTCTTTTCTGGGTACCAGGAAAAGTCTGAAATAGAAACCTTGCCCCTTTTCCTCTTCTGGTACTAGTTGAATAGCCCCCATGTTTAGGAGGGAAAGTACTTGTATCTGAGCCTCTGCCAACTGATTTGGGGGCAGGTCTGGCCACCCATTTGGAGCTGGCAGCGTGTAGAAATGAAATCTAGATCCCTGGGACACTATTTAAAACCCATCTGTCCTGGGTTATAAGTTGCCAGTTTCTTGAATGAAGAGCCAGTTTTCCCCCCAAAGGGGAGGCTAAGAGGTAAGTGCTTGGTAATTTCAAAGGAAAGTCATTGAGACTGTTTACCATAGGGTGGTGCCTTGTTGTTTCCAGATTTGGAAGTGGAAGCACCCGACTGCTTAGTTCTGAAAGTCCCTTGGGACTGAAACCTGGTGGTTTTGGAATGGACCAGTTCTTAGTAGGCCAATGCCTACTAAATCTAGGAGGTTGCACATGTAAGAAATCTTTCACAGTTTGCAGAGATTTAGCTTCATCTTCCATCTGTTTTAGAACTTCTTCGGCCTTTTTGCCAAATAAGCGGTCCTGTTGTAAAGGAGCATCCAAAAGTTTTGCTTTAACATGATCAGGCAGAGATTGCTCCTTAAGACAAGCATGCCTTCTAAGCACAGAACCAGTAACAGCAGCCCTACAAGAGGCCTCTAAGGAATCAAAACCACATTGCAAAGTATGTTTGCCAACTTGTTCAACTGAATGCAATAAATCCTGTATTTTTTTATTCTCCACACAGTCAGAAATCAATATAATTTTCTGTTTAAGCAGTCCCATGATATGCTGTTGATATTTTAGCATATGGAATTGACAGTTTAAAGCCCTGATTGCTAAGGTTGCAGAAGTATAAACCTTTTTACCCCATCTATCCAGCACCATGGAGTCTCTATCAGAAGGGGTAGGATTTTTAGCAGTAGAAGCCTTAATGCCCTTGGGCCCGAGAAATAGTTTCAGGGTCTGCAACAGGATTTTTGAAAAGAAATTTCTGGGACTCAGGAACCCTGTAGTACTTGTCTGGTTTGCTAGGGGCTGGAGACAAGGAATCAGGGGTCATACTGGATTCCGAAAACACATAAATCAACAATATCTAGTAAAGGAGGTATAGCCAAAGACCTATGCTGAGGAAGAAGGAAATCCCTAAGCCTCTTTTTGGATTCAGAGAAATCCCGACTTTCCCAGTGGAAATGCTCCCTTAAGGTATGTAAAGTTTCCCCAAAACAGCAATCCGCAGGCGGAGAAGCAGAGGGAATCCAGATAATTAGAAGAGTCAGAAGAAAGCGAGTCCTGTTCAGAAGACTCAGTCAAATTCAATCCTAGGCCTCTTGGAGGGGGGGTTGACTACCCCCTATTAGAGTAATTAAATCTATAGCCATTTTGATCATTTGTTTTTTAGGCATAGGGGCCTACACATGTGGCCTGGGCATAGTTTTTTTTTTAAACTTAGATTGAGATTTAGGCCTTAGCACTGATGTTGGAGTCAGTTTAATATGCAAGTCTGTAGACCTAAACAAACCCTCAGAAGCTGGTGCCTGCTCAGCAGCTCCGGACCCATCCAAGGTAGAGAGATCCGCGGGTTCCATATGTGAAGCATTTCGCGGCATACTGGACTCCGAATGGGTCTCAGTAAAGGCCTGCAAATCAGAAGTAGCGGGTATCAGGGGCTGAGAAAGTGCCTCACTGAGTACCGTCGAACTGGCGACTGGCTTAGAAGCATCATCTGCAGTTATGGCCCTCAACGGCCTGTCTCTGTCTTTTTCTTTGAGTTTTTTCGGTATTCCGGTAGTCTGATGGCTAACAGACGTCATTTCTGGATAATTAAACTGAGAACCAAAATATTTTGAAGCAAAAATGTACCAAGGACGAATAGTGCGCTAATTAAATGAAGCACAAAACTGACAGCAAGGTACATCGTGGTCAGGGCCTTGGCAAGGAATACAGTACAAATGAAAATCTTTATGAGGCATTTGCTTTCCACAAGTAATGCAATTACTTACTTTTACTGACATCGGTTTAGAGCAAGAAAAAGTTTCCCCAATGGGGTACTTAGCTTTAAGTTGAAGACTTTGGTTCTGAAACCCGAAAACGAAAATCTCAGGAGTCGACCGACCGGCACTTGCGAACTGCTTCTGCTTCGGGCACCGCACGGCAAGAAAAGACTGATGTATGGTGTCGGCTGCATGTATTATACCCCTGACGACCTGACGTCATGGATGAAGGGACAGCAACCGACGCAGGACCCAAGACTTTGTTAATCAGGCCGACTGAGGGCAACCTGCCAGCAGATTTCCCCAATGTAATGACTGCAAAAGTGAAACACAATGAGCACTCCATTTGTCCTGGGTAATGAGTTTCCATTTTTTTGCATGAAGAGCAATCTTTCCCCCCACAGGGGCAGTCAGTTGAGAAGTGGTTGGAAGTTTTAAAAATAAGTCATTGAGACAGTTTACCATAGGGGGGAGTTTTATTACTCCCAGATTTGGAAGTGGAGGCCCCCCACTACTTAGTCCTGTGCGTACCCTGGGACTGAAGCCTGGGAGCTCTGCTGGATCTCGGTTTGGACTGAGAAGGTCTGGAAGAGGCAGGAAAGGACCAATTCTTGGAAGGCCAATGCCTACTAAACTTTGGAGGTTGTACTTGTAAAAAATATTTAACAGTTTGCATAGATTTAGCTTTTTCCTCCATCTTTTTAAGAACTTCTTCTGCCTTGTTGCCAAACAGGCGGTCCTGGTTTAAGGGAGGATACAGTAATTTTGCTTTAACATTATCTGGCAAGGAATGCTCCTTAAGCCAAGCATGCCTTGTAAGTACAGACCCAGTTACAGCAGCTTTGCAGGATGCCTCTAGTGAATCAAAATCACATTGCAAAGTATGTTTTCCAACTTGTTCAGCTGAATGCAGTAAATCCTGTAAATCCTTATTTTCAGCACAATCAGGAATCAACATCATTTTCTGTTTAAGCAATCCAGTAATATGCTTTAACATATGAAACTGGCAGTTTACGGCCCTAATGGCCAACGGTGCAGAAGTGTATACCTTCTTACCCATCTATCCAGCGCCCCGGAGTCTCTATCAGAGAGGGTAGGATTTTTGGCAGTAGTAGCTTTAATGCCCTTGGGTTCCTGTGAAATAGTCTCAGGATCCGCAGTAGGATTTTTAAAAAGGAACTTGTGAGAGTCAGGGACACTGTAATATCTATCAGGTTTTCTGGAAGCAGGAGGTAAAAAGTCAGGGGCCAAGCTAGATTCCAAAAAGGCATCATCAACAATGTCTAGTACAGGAGGTATGGCTAAAGGCCTGTGCTGGGGCGGGAGTTAAGAAATCCCTAAGCCTCTTTTTAGGATCAGAGAAATCCTGACTTTCCCAATGAAAATGCTCCCTGAGAGTATGCAAGGTTTCACCAAAAGAGAAATCCTCTGGAGGGCAGCAGAGGGAATGGAGTCCTCAGCATCAGAATCCTCATAGGTAGACAAGGGTAAATCCTGGTCATCAGAGGAAACAGAAAATTCAGAATCTTGGTCAGAAGTATCATAAGCAAACTCAGTCCTAGGTCTCTTAGAGGGGGAAGGCTGGCTTCCCCTGATTAAAGTATTAAGGTCTTCAGCCATTATTATCATTTGGTTTTTTTAGATATAGAGGCCTGACCATGCGGTCTGGGTGTTAGTTTTCTAGGCATGGTTCGAGTTTTAGGCCTTGAAGAAGAAGATGGCATCGGTTTAATATGGAAGTCAGTAGGCCTGAATACACCCTCACTGAGTACCGGCGAACTAGCGACTGGTTTAGGAGAAGCGTCGTCGGCAGATTTGGACCTACGCGGCCTTCTCTGTCTTTATCTTTGCATTTTTTCGGAATGTCAGTAGTCGGATGGCTTACCGAAAACATATCAGGATAATTAAACCGAGCTCCAAAATATTTAGAAGCGAAAATATACTGACGACGGATAGTTCGCGGTTTAAGTAAGGCACAAAATGGACAGCAAGGTACGTCGTGGTCAGGGCCTAGGCAAGGAATACTGTACGAATGAAAATGTTTATGAGGTATTTGCTTTCCACAAGTAATGCGATTACTTACTTTTACTGACATCGGTTTAGAGCAAGAAAAAGTTTCCCCAACAGGGTACTTAGCTTTTAGTTGAAGACTTCGGTTCTGAAACTCGAAAATGAAAATTTCAGGAGTCGGCCGACCGGCATTTGCGAACTGCTTCGGGCACCGCATGGCAAGAAAGACTGATGTAAAGCCGTTGGCTGCATGTTTTATACCCCTGACGACCTGATGTCACGGAAGAAGGGACAGCAACCGACGCAGGACCCAAGACTTTGTTAATCAGGCAGACTGAGGGCTACTGCAAGCAGATAACCCAAATGTGATGACTGCAACAGTGACTCACGAAGAACATCTACACTTACCACTACTTACCCTCTCCTCTCACTACTTTATGGCGCTCTCATCCTTATTAATATCCAGCCATCACAAAAAATCAAAATTTAAAATTTTCCAGCATCAATCTTCTTGACCTGCACTAAATACTGTTCTGCACAACTATGTTTCCAACTGTTCATTACAATCCAATTACCAAAAACTTCTCGCTGTCCACTGCTGGGTATGATCTGCACTCATACCATGTTGCTAACACTTGGAACTACTTACCTGTATCCATCAGGTCAATACCCTCTCCTCCAGTCCTTTAAAGCCGTTCTGAAAGACCTTGCTAAAATGTGGCCTTGTCCTTGCTCAATTCCAGGGTAAACTATACATCTAAATATGAACAAGTATCTATTTGTACCTTAAACCTACATACTCTCCATTCTTCACTCACTTCCTTACTTCAATCAATTTCTCTCCTGACTCTCTTTTTAAAATGCATCATAACCCTGTTTTTCTCTCAGTTCACAATGCAATTCTTTTTTTTTGCATTGTACTAACTTTCTTTTAAATTCTCTATAAACTATCTAAAATGTTACATTATGTCTAATTTGATATAATTATTTAAACTGAAGATGTTTTTTGTATTATTTCTGAAAATTGTAAAATTATTTTTCTTAAAATGTTTTTGTAATACTTTGGAGCTTTTCTCCCTGGATCTCCTTTAAAAATGGACACCTACCCAATTGGATTTTCCAGGTAATCAAATGTCAATAAATAAATAACATGAATAAAAATTAAACCACAGGGACACTTGAACTTCATGCACAATGAAACTGATGACCGAGACTCAAACTCAGGAAAAAAGAACCATAAATTGTAGTCATGTCCGGTTGAGACCTCAAAGTAATCAAGCACTTATAACTTGTTCAGAAATCAACAGTTTATTGAAATTAAAAGATATTAAATACAGGAATACCTTCACCCTTAACTGGGTGAAATCCAGTCCATTATTAGAACAACCAACCCTGAACCTACTCTCATCTAATATAAAAGGTGAAATCAACACATCTACTGATAGCCTTAACTCGTTCACTCCAATGGAGCTCTGGAGGTTTGCACTGTAACTTCCAATGGGAGGAGCCTAAGCCTTTTGACAGAATCAAATTATGCCCTCACATTTCAAACAAATGTTCATATTTCTGGAACTATAGGGGTTATGAAAGAAATATAAATGGCAAATCCTTTAACAGAAAATATTTTTATATTAATAGTATTCGTTAGGTTCTAGGTCTTAAAACTGAATTTTATAATTCACAGTAAACACAGTAATTATTATATTACTTTTGTAATATTTTCTAAACAACTTACATTACCTCATCAACCACTCAAGTTACACACATACAGTCAGCAACATTTTATTCGTCTAGCTAAGAGCTTTCATACGAGGCTAAGAAGTGCTGTCTGTGTTACTTGGTTGCTGAAATATTTAGAAAAATGTGAAAATTATATCAATATAAACATCATAAAAACAACAGTTAATATCTCTTTATCTGGACTACACAGAGGTCAAATATTAATGCAGTTGAGGTTGCTATTGTGTAAGCTTTAAGATGAAATCTTTTAAAACCTTCCACACAACATGGTTTTGGAATTACTGATGCAAATATGAACAAGCTATATTTGATGCCTAGAGTCGTCAGTAGGAGTTAACTGCAGATGCACCTGGAGGCATTACTCGAATGTAACGAGTTAAAGCCTCCTCTCTATATTGTGTGTGTCTTACAGATAATGACAGAAAATCTATGCCTGTCACAGAAGGCATCCTTGGATCCAGCTCGATGGACCTTTTGCACATCTGCAAAATGAACAGCATAAAAACCACCAGATCCAAGGATTTAAATTTTGCTTGTGACATAAACAAGACACACTGGCGAGTTAGGCATCTTTCAGAGGATCCTCATGCTCTGGGACAGGCTCCCCATCCATGTGAAGCAGCGTCCATTCCTAACCCTATTTTAAGTGTTTTGTCACATTTTTGTAACTTACTGCTACAACATCATATGTGGTGTATAAAGTGCAGATCTGCATCCTCATTATATCAGCACTGTTTTTTTAATGCTTTGGAAAAAAAAAAAAAAACCTGTGCAACATTCATTACCCCCTATATTGATGCTACTGAGGTTTATTTGTAACCTCAGGGACAGCAATGGGGGATAAAACGTGAAATACATCCACAGACCTTAAAAGAACACAAGTTGTGCAAGGTGTCCATTAAAGTCTCTGGACAGCCATCTTACAGGACATCAAACAGGGAAAGGATAACATTTATTTGGGCCATGGTTTTAATAAAAGTTTATTAAAAAAATGACCCAAATAAATATGAATATACCTGTGGAAGCAATAATGCAGCATTTTTAACACGCCATATGCTGCAATGTAATCATGCTGTCACACTGCCATCCCAGCTATCGGGAATTTTGTAAACAATTCATGTCATTTGTGAATATTGATATGATTTATATAGAAGTGCGGGTAAAATACTGAGTTAAAATGTAACCACAGTATGCCCTACTGGGATAGAACAGGAATGTACCTGCATTATTGTGACTGTTTAGATGTATATGTTTAATGGAAATGGAAAATGGAACACAGGAGGTAGTTGTGTCTTTCGGCTTTTCCCGGTTCGGGGTCGCCACAGCGGAACTCTGGTCCGCTAATGATTGGCAGTAGATTTTTATGTGCCGAGTTGCCGGCCCTGACGCACAACCTTCAACGAAGGTACGCCCATTCACGCATGTCTCCACACAGAAGACGCTCTAGCTGAGAATCAAACAGGACAATGTCTTACTGTGAGGCGACAACGCTACCGCAGCACCACCACCGCAGGTCAACTTGAAAAAAAATTCAGAGAAAATAGTTGAGATTAAATTGTTTTTATAATTGCTGGGCCACAAACAGAAGATGTCATCTCTCAGTTTCAGTGCAGTAGCAGACACAATGTCTAGAGCTAGAAGTTTTTGTATAGTTTTGGAAGAGAAGTAATTACTAGATTTGAGATGTAGAAGTGTTTTCTTGTTTTACGACTTCCAGGATCTGCAAACATCTGAGAGATCTGTATTTTCACAGAGAAATTCTAAATTCTGTTAGTTTCTGACAAAGGGGGTTTAGCTTGGGAACTCAAGTCAGGTGACAAAGTGATGTCATCCAAGCTACCCAGCAGTGATATTTGATATTAATTTAAGAACTCTCTCAGAGAAAGAATGTACATTTTGTATTTGATCTAACAACATCAGCTGGAAACATCCACTCATCACCACATCTGCACTTGCCTTGCTGTAAGTAAGTTTTAGAGGATAGTTACTCTTAGATTCAGATAGGAATATAATAAAGTACAGCTTAGATGTTTTCTTTATTTATCTGAGACTATCCTGTAATGTTGTTTTAAATATTTCCTGAGATTTTAACTCTGATGTAACTGTTTACTTATTTAGTATTGTCTTGTTCTTTTATTATTTATTATTAAATATATTTAAACCTTTCAATTTTGGCTGGTCTGTTCAGAGATATTTAAGCTCTTAAGAGTACTGCATATGTATTTGGTGACACTGTACAGACCACTCCTAAATGGCCTTGCTCTTGGTCAGACTACCATTTGGATTAACAGCAACATTACACAGTAGGATTGAACATCCTTTGTTAAGGGCCTTAACGTAGCCGAAAAGTAGTGGCTGATGACAGTAGAAACTACCTTACAGTCTGTACAAAAGGGGCATAGCTAGTAAACCTGTGCCAGCCTTTCCTAGGAGTGTATGTGTATATAATATTTTATATAAAATATTTGTTTGTGCATAAATCAAACGTCAAAGTGTGAGCGCGCGCGCGCGTGTGTGTGTGTGTGTGTCAGCTACTTGGGCAGGGACACGAAGCACTGGTTGGACGGAGGGGGTGTTGGAGGTTTTGGCTTGGCCTCTCAGCTGAGATCTCAACCCTACAACTGTGCCAGTGGGGAGTCTTACTGGGGATTGGGAGAAACCTGCCCTTGATTGACTGTGGTCTCTTAAGGGAAATTGCACTTTACTGGGTGCGTACCTGTCATCCTCCCAGTGTGTATGTTCCCCACTGTTGCTAGTGGTGAAGACTGAGGCTCTTTGATTACTGAGCCAGTGCAGGGGCATCGCATAGTAACTGGATGGCAGTGGTGGGATAGCCACATCACATATCAATTGGCTTGTAGGGGTGTGGATATTGAATTCCTATAGCCTATAAACAGTGGTCACTAAGGAAGGTGTTTGTACTCTCAATCAGCCACATAGCGAACATTTAGAGTTTCATATCACAATTGTTTTATTTATTTATTTTTTTGGTTAGCTTAGTTAGGGAGAGTAGGCAAGCATGTCAGCAGAGCACTATGGCAAGCTGACAAGGAGCCAGTTGACTGAGATGTGCCAGGCTAAAGGATTGGTGCATGCCAACTTGACTAAGGCAGAAATGACTGTAGCCTTGGGCACAACTGCATCACAGACCAGCAATCAGAAGGACCACCAGGCCAGCCTTGGAGATGTACCACTCTCAGAAGATGGACAGTTCAACCTTTTTACAGAGGACTTACAAAATCCATCTTGGGTTGGACAGACGAACTGGAGGCTAAGAGTTTGGAAATAGAAGCAGCAGAGAAACTATGACGTTTGGAAGCTGAGGAGAATGAGAGACAGAGGCAACATGAAAAGGAGATGCTGACCCTTCGCCAGGGTTACGGAGGTAATGGGGAAGGAAGTTACCGAACCCCAGAAGCAACAAAGGTCAGTAAATTTCTTCCACAATTTACAGAGGGGGATAATTTTGAGAGTTTCATTCATATGTTTGAAAAGGTATGTAAACAGTATAATGTTGACCAAAGGCTCTGGGTATGGTTCCTGACCCTCTTATTCCATGGTAAAGCTGTAACTGCTATTTCTAAATTGACTGATACTGATTGCTTAAATTATAATACTGTAATACCGTTTTACCTAGTGTACAGATTCCCCCTTCCCTTGAGAATCGGGTGCCTCACTAGCTACATCCCTCAGGCCTTGTAATGTAGGGTCTGAGAGCTGAGCCTGTCTCGACTGTCTCTTTGTAACCCCTCCCAGCTCCCCTTCCACAGGAAGTGTGGTATCCTCTGACAGCGGTGCCTCAGTGTCAGCCTGGTTAAAACTACTACTAATCTCTGCCCTTGCAGTCACTCTGTCCAAGGGAACGTCAGTACCCAGTAGCAGCAGGGGCTCACCTTCAAGTCTCACCGTTACAGGGTAGCTCCCTCCCTGAAGTAACTCACCTCACCAGTCCTGGCTGCAGGTATGCAGTCTGTCTGGGCCTCTCCCATGCTACCAGACCCACATGCTCGTCTCAAAGCTTGACTGCATGCACGCAGTATCAAAATAATTCCCTCTCAAAACATCTGCAGGGATATCCTCAAACACACCTACCTGTTTGCTTCCTTTTCCACCCTCCCAGTCAAGGTGAACCCTAGCCAAAGGTATTTGGAATGGGGTCCTTCCTAAAGCTCTGACTAGAGCAGACTGCCCAAGCAAGTAGTGCTCCATTTTAACCATTGTAGGATTCACAATGGTTAGGTCAGAGGCCGTCTCTCTCTTAGCAGTGGCCTTTTTCCCATACATTAAGACAGTGTATAACCTCTTGTGGTAGTTTGGTACCCTTGTTATCTCTAGACAACTTACTGCTGGCATTTTGTCATTCCCACTTACTGGCTCCTCCCACCTTTTGTTCCCTACCTTCCATCTTTGGACATCTATATGCTACATGGCCCCACTGGTTGCATTTAGACCATTTAACCTCACCACAACAATAAATAGAACATGCTGGAGGAATAGATTCCTGTCACAGAGATTCCCCATGCTTTGTAACAAAATTCCTAACTACAATAGGCAGAGCCCCTCACTAACACTCTTCAAGAGAAACCTTGACGAGTGGATGGGTAACACAAAATACACCCCTGGGATCACTTAATTGGCTCTTCTTGACAGAGGCTCAGTTAATTAATCAATTGGGCGGCGAAAGCTGACACACTCTGGCTAGGCTTATAAATGCCCTTGTGCAGATAGCCTAGTTACCTACCTATGAACCCTTGGTCCTGGACGTGTACCTGAACTAGTGGCTTCCCCAGCTACTGGTGGAGTTTGTTGGGACTGTCTGGGCTGCCCACCATGGGTTCCCTTAGACCCATGAGTAGCACTGGGCATCCCTTTTTCTGTGCAGTGATGCCCTGCTTGCTAAGTGTAGGTCTCCCTCCTTCCCCAACTCATCTGAAGTATTGCATTGTCCATCAGCTAACCAGAATCTCATGCCCTCAGGCAAAGTGCTAAGGGCTTGTTCCCTCACCAAGAGGTTTGCCAGCCCTTCAAAAATGGTGACCTGACATCCACTCACCCACCTCTGAAAATAAGTGCTTAATTCAGCAACATATTGATGTACGCTTTCATTTGTTTTGCTTCTATGCTCACTAACCTTTTTTCTACAAGCTTCAGGTGTTAAAACATTCTAAAAGACAAGTTTTTTACAGTATTATAATTTAAGCAATCAGTATCAGTCAATTTAGAAATAGCAGTTACAGCTTTACCATGGAATAAGAGGGTCAGGAACCATACCCAGAGCCTTTGAGAGATGAATTATGCAGAACTTCTATTGGCTTGGGATTTCCAGAGATGTAACAGGGTACTGCAGGACCTGTGAGCAGTGCCAAAATGTAGGCAAGGCAGGAGACAAGGTGAAAGCTCCCTTGATGCTTTTGCCTGTGACTGAGGAGCCATTTCAGGGGATAGCAACGGATAATGTGTGGAGTCTGAGTACCCGAAGTTCCACAGGGAAAAAGTATATCCTAGTGGCAGTAGATTATGGTACCAGATACCCTGAGGCGGTGGCTCTGTCCTCCATTGAGGTAGAAAAGGTGGCAAGTGTCTTGTTAGAGATTTTCAGCAGAACAGGTTTCCCAACAGAAATACTGACCGACAGAGGTGCCAGTTTTATGTCAGGTCTGCTGGCTTGTCTGTAGAAGCACTGTGGGGTGAAGCACCTAAAGACCACCCCCTACCATTCCCAGTTTAATGGTCTTGTTGAAAGGTTAAACTCTACACTCAAGAGGATGCTATGGACATTTGCAGAACAGCTTAAGAGACAGCGGGACTAATATCTGCCTCATCTGTTTGCTTACAGAGAGGTTCCCCAGGAATCCACAGGTTTTTCACCTTTTGAGTTGCTGTATGGGCATAGGGTGAGGGGACCTCTAGATCTGATTCATGACGAGTGGGAGGGTGAGTGTGAATCCCACAAGGAGTCTGTTGTGGCACATGTCCTAAACCTCAGGACAGGGCTCAGTGAACTCATGGGCTTGGCCCAGGAGAACCTGGCAAAAGCCCAACAGCAGAAAAAAGTCTGGTATGACAGAAATGCTCGAGCTAGAGAGTACGCTGTACGGCAGCAGGTAATGTTTCTCACTCCTGTCAGACACAACAAACTGCAGGCAGCTTGGGAGGGACCCTTCAGGGTGGTAAGGAAGGTCAGTGATGTTAACTACATGGTAAAATTGCTAGGCAAGAGGCAGGGGCATAAACTGAATCATGTTAATATGATGAAACATTACCACGAGAGAGAGAGGCCCTTGTGCTGAGTATTTGCAGTGGATGGCAGAAGGAGCATGAGGGGGATCTGCTGACTAATCTCCTCAGAGAGGCTTGGACTGACACCGCAGTGGAAGGGGTAGCAACGTCTCAGCAGCTATCCCCTACCCAGGTTTGAGAAATCAGAGTAGTATTACAGCAGTTTGGGGACATGTTCACTGTGAAACCAGGGTGCACCTACCTGGTGTACCACCATGTGGATACAGGACCCAAAGGCCTATTAAGCAGGCCCCTTACAGGGTGCCTGAGAGAGTCAAATAGACTGAGGGAGGGGATACAGAAAAAGTTAGAAAAAGTTAGAAATAGGGGTAATCCAGGAGTCCAGCAGTCCCTGGGCCTCCCCAGTGTTGCTGGTACCAAAGAAGGATGGCAGCACCAAGTTCTGTGTGGATTACAGGAGAATGAATAGTCATACAGAGTCAGATGGCTTACCCAATGCCTAGGACAGATGAAGCCCTAGAGCAGCTGGGCGAGGCTAAGTATCTTACCACTACTGATCTTACCAAGGGTTACTGGCAAGTGCCCTGGACTCCCAGTGCTACAGAGAGGTCAGCCTTTGTGACTCCTTTTGGGATGAAAAATGCCCCAGCAGCCCCAGGTAGATCGTATCCTAGCAGGAGCAGGAGATTTTGTCCTTGCTTACCTAGATATTGCCATCTACAGCCATTCCTGGAAAGAGCACCTTCAACATGTCAGGGAGGTGCTGGGCAGACTACAGAGGGCAGAGTTGACCATTAAGCCCAGCAAATGTCAGGTGGGTATGGCAGGGGTCTCCTTCCTGGGACACAGAGTGGGGAGTGGTAAGATCAGGCCAGAACCTGCCAAAGTGGAAGCCATTCATGCATGGTCTCCCCCTGTTAATGAAAAGAAGGTGACGGCATTCTTAGGGAAAGCAGAGTACTACAGAAAGTGTGCCCCAATTACAGTACCATAGCTGCCCCCCTCACAGACCTGACCAGGAAAAACAAGCCAGATATGGTAGTGTGGACCACGGCATGTGAGCAGGCAATCCAAAACTTAAAGGAGCTTTGGGCGGACCCCCTGTGTTAGCCAGTCCAGATTACAGCAAACAATTTGTTATGCAGGAAGATGCTTCAAACCATGGGTGGGGACTGTACTCAGCCAGGTCTTCTCAAAGGGAGAAGAGCACCCAGTGGTATATCTCAGTCATTGGTTCCAATTCAGGGAGGAATGCTATGCAGCTGTAGAAAAGGAATGTCTAGCTATAGTGGGGGCACTGCAGAAACTTAAGCCTTACCTGTATAGAAGTAAATTCACTCTAGTTACCAACCATAATCCCTTAACATGGCTACATCGAGCCAGCCAGCAAAATGCCAAGTTACTAAGGTGGAGCCTAAGGTTGCAGGCAAATATGACAGTGCAGCATCGCAGTGGGGTCAGCAATGCCAATGCAGATGGGCTATTAAGACAGGGAATGGGGTGAGGTACTCCCATATAGTCAACCATCTCAAGCAGATTTTCTCAAGGGTCACTTGAAAAAAATAGCTTGAGTTTTCGAGGGGGAAGAAAGGTCACATTGCCACCCCAGCTATCAGGAATTTTGCAAATAATTCTTTGTCACTTGTGAATATTGATATGATTTATACAGAAGTGTGTGTAAAGTACTGAGCTAAAATGTAACCACAGCATGCCCTACTGGAATAGATCAGGAATGTACCTGCACTATTGTGACTGTTTAGATGTATATGTTTAATGGAAACTGGAACACAGGAGGTTAACTTGAAAAAAAAAATTCAGAGAAAATAGTTGAAATTAAATTGTTTTTATAACTGCTGGGCCATAAACAGAAGATGTCATCTCTCAAAACATCTGAGAGATGTATTTTCACAGAGAGATGCTAAATTCTGTTAATTTCTGACAAAGGGGGTTTAGATTGGCAATTAAAGTCCTGTGACAAAGTGATGTTATCTAAGCTAACCCAGCAGTAATATTTGATACTAATTTAAGAACTTTGTTAGAGAGAGTCTGAGCATTTTGTCTTTGACCTAACAACATCAGCTGGAAACATCCACTCATTACCATATCTGCACTTGTATACTAATATGTTTTCTTTATTTGAAACTGTCACGCAATGTTTTAAATATTTCCTGTGATTTTTGAACTCTGATGTAACCAATTACTGTTTTAGCATTGTCTTGTTCTTTTACTATTAAATATATTCAAACCTTTCAATTGTGGCTGGTCTGTTCAGAGATACTTAAGCTCTTAAGAGTACTTGCATACGTATTTGGTGACACTGTACAGGCCACTCCTAAATGGCCTTGCTCTTGGTCAGACTTACCATTTGGATTAACAGCAACATTACACAGTATAATTGGACACCCTTTGTTAAGAGCCTTAAAGTAGCTGATAAGTAGAGGCTGGTGGTAGTGGAAACTACCTTAGAGTCTGGGCAGAAGGGATACAGCTAGTAAACCTGTGCCAGCCTTTCCCAGGAGTCTGTGTGTCTGTATATAAATCAAACCTCAAAGTGTAAGCATGTGTGTGTGTGTGTGTGTGTGTGTGTGTGTGTGTGTGTGTGTGTGTGTGTGTGTGTCTGATACTTGGGCAGGGACACGAAGCACTGGTTGGACGGAGAGGGTGCTGGAGGTTTTGGCTTGGTCACTCAGCTAAGATCTCAATCCTATAGCTATGCCAGTGGGAAGTCTTATTGAGGATCTGGAAAAAGAGGGAGTAACCAGTCCCAGACTGACTGTGGTCTGTGTGTGCTCTTAAGGGAAACTGCACTTTACTGGGTGTGTACTTGTCATCCTCCCAGTGTGTACATTCCCCCACTGTTGCCAATGGTGAGCATTAAGGCTCCTTGACTACTGGGCCAGTGCAGGGGGCATCACACATGTATTGTGGTAAAACATTAAGCATAACATTGACCACTGGATGGGAAACTGGAAATACACCGAGAGTCTAACATACACCCCCTTATAAACACCCATAACACACAGGGACACAATTAGGTTGGAATGTACGGCTAGACCTTTAAAGGCCCTGGTGGTTGACAGCCTAGTATATACCTATGAAATATAGTAGAAAAATACACTTTGCCCACCACTTGGCACAAATGTTGGTACCTTTTCCTACAGGCCTCCAGGATGCAGATGTTGTGCCTTTATAAGCAAGAGAAACAGCTTTTAATAGAGGTTCATAGGCGTGGACTAAGCTAACAATCAATGGGGAATTTTTAAGCCTAGCCAAGCATCCTAAATCTCTGGCAAGTTCTGGCACCCTCTATAGTGTAAGCAACAGCAAGAAGATGAAACATCTACAAGCAGGGCCCTGGTAGATGCACCATTTACAGGCTGCTTGCGTCCATTAGAGACATGCATGTCAAACCAGAGGTGAATTTCCAGTTCCCTATCCAGTTGTCCAAGTTACACAAACTGGATTAGGAAGCAACTCTGCCTCATATAGATGGGGAGCCTGTTCCAAAGAAAATGTAATCTGTGGGACACGTACCAATCTCTCCGCAGTTCCCATTTACATCGCAAAACATGTTTAAAATCTTTACAATGGGTAATTCTGGTGCTGTTTGCTTTGCAGATGTGCAGGAGGTCCATCAAAGTGGATTCAAAGATGCCTTGTATGGCAGGCAAAAATCTCCCCATCAGGCTGTAGAAGACAAAATAATGGGATAGGGCTTTGAGGCATCCTGCAGAGGACATGTTATTTATGCCTTGTACTCATTTAGTAAAGAACCTTTGGGGATCTTCTAATTGTTGGATGTGCCTGGTAAGGAACATAAAGGGGCATTGTATTCAATGAAATGTTTGATGAGTGCCAAAGACAGTGGGAAAATGACCTCCTTAGACCTAGATACTATACCTTTGTTTATAAGTTGCACAATACAGAAAGATTTCCTCACTTCTGTAGACATGTGACAGTCAAAGGCTAGATTACTGTCTTAGTGTCTCAAGTCTCTGACTACTGGCTTGACTGTTACGGGTGTTGCCTACTTTCCAAAGGATACTACTTGTGCATTTCTTGGTATTTACTTTTAGTCCATGGCTCTGACACCAGTTATTTGTATCTGTCAGCCCTTCTTGGGCAACATTAGTGTCAGTGGACAATTCTACAACTGCTCCTAATTTGCAGTTGTCTGCATATTTGGTCAACCAAAGGCCGTTGATGTTGACTTCAGAGAAGGGGATGCTAAACAGAAGTGGTCTCATAACTGATCCATGAGGGACTCCAGCTGTGACTGGTCTCTCTGTAGAGGTGGCCCGCCCCCAATGTTAACTTCATAGCACCTGTCTGTGAGCCAGCTGGCTATCCTCTTGGTGAAAAACTCAAGTGGTTAGATATAAACCCTTAATGCCAGAGTGGAATATTGTGCTAAATGTCTTGGCCAGGTCAAGGTAGGCAGTATGAACCATTTTGCCCTCATCCATTGCTTTGGTGAGGTTCTTGAAGAAGCCCATCAGGCTGAGTAGGGCAAGACCTGCACCTGACAATCTCAAATTGATTTGGGTCAAGGTCTACAGTTGACCTATATAGTGATTTAGGAGATACATAAAGTTATGGAGAGAATAATAATGGATCAGGCTAGTCAGTCTTACAGGCTAACAATTCCTAGTGTCCGTGGATGACTCAACCTTTTGCATTGGGACAACTGTTGTAAGTCCTCTACTCCTTTGACACAAAGCCTGTTTGGAGGCTGTGGTTAAATACTATTTCTAGTGGTCCAAATACTTCATTTGTCATGCTATTAAGGAGGCATTCCGGAATATTATCAGGACTCACTGATAAAGTTCTCCTGGCCTTGGACTGCAACTTGGGCATTTGCTCCCTAGTGATAGTTGGGGAGTTCTGGATGCGAGTATTCTCTGATACCCATCTGAAGGGGACAGGAGTTAAAATGGAGCAAAATCTGTCAGCCAGGAGTTTAGCTTTATATTCTGGCTCCATATAGGTAGCACTATTTACAAATTAATTCAGTACACTGCTGTGTACTGCCTTTGAAGTTAAGGGCAAAGCTGAAGAAAGCATTGTGATTGTCCTTGGCCTGGAGGACAAGTTTACCTCAAAATTTGGCTTTGGAGAACTCTTATCCCCCTGAATTATTTGCCAAGGTAATGAGGGATTGCACCTCCTATTTTTTTGCCAAGAATATCCTCCTTTTGTTATACAACCTACTGATGCTGGGATTCCACTATGGCAGCCTGTTTTCAGAGTTGGCTCTGTGGGGTAGGCACAGCTGTCTCTGTGCAGCTGTTAATATGATTATACAGGATTTCTGTGTATGATTCCACATAGGCAGCTGTGTTCTCCAGGTATGGGGGGGGGGGGCCTTAAAATTTTGCCAGGGTGTCACTTAGTAGTAGGATGTTTGCCAGAGAATAACTCCTAAAAATTCCAGGGTTAGCCTGTGTCCCTGGTTTTACCTTTACTTCAAAGGAAACCGCTTTATGGCCTGGTCGGACTACAGAGGGTATTTATACTAAGGAAAGTGCAACATTTGGTCAAGTTTGTGAGGACCAGGTTAAGGATATTTGCATCCTCTAGTGGGTTTACAGACTAACTGGTCCAAGGGGTTTACATTTACAAAGTCCAGGAATCTTTTTGCCTTTATACTGGGGGTCCTACAGGACATCCTAGTTTATAATGTGGTAGTTAAATTGCCCATTAGTATGGTGTTAGGTTGAATGCAGTGCACCTTTAGTACACTTAAGCATGCATTACAGTTTTCCTGGTTCACAGAGATGAACCCTACAGCTTGCAAGAATATGGCATGGGACTTTGTTTAAGGTAATTTGGAGGTGGAAAAGCTCAGGTGCATCATACTGATACAGCAATATTGAGGGGATGTAAATACAGACACATCTCCACCTTTTGCCCCTTTCTGTGCAATAGTCTGTCTAAATGTGTGAAGTACCGCCACGGTGGTGCAGCGGTAGCATTGTTGCCTCACAGCAAGAGGCTCTCCCATTTGATTCTCGGCTGGAGTGCCTTCTGTGTGGAGTCTGCATGTCCTCCCCACGATCGAAAGACATGTGTAGAATGGGCATGCTTTCATTGAAGGTTGGGTGTCGAGCTGGCACCTCAGCACCCAAAAAAAAAAAAAAAATCTACTGCCAATCATTAGCGGACTGGACTTCCGCTGTGGCGACCCCTAACCGGGAAGAGCTGAAAGAAGTCTGTCTAAATGTGTGGAAGGCACTGTAGCCCCACACTGCTGGGGTGCTCTCTGCAGACAAACCATGTCTCAGTAACTGCACAGATGTCTCCACTTTCAAGGGTGAGTAGAACTTGCAGGGAATACAGTTTCTTGTTTAGACTCATGGCAATGAGCAGCAAAACCTTCAGATTTTCCTGGGCTGTTTAGCTATGTCAACATTTTTATCAAGTTGGCAATGTCTGAAAAAGGCGGTATAGGGTTGGACAAGGTTTTAGCCAAAAAACAAAATCCCATAGGGGACATGTGTAGGCCATCCCTGGCAAAACAGTATGGCATGTCAACCACATGTCCTCCCATACTAAAATACTGCATCTCCCTTGAATGACACCATACTCTAAGCTAATTGTTAAAGTTTATTATTTTCTTTTCATATTTTGGTGTCGTACTAGGAGACGGATGAATGCTGTTCAATGCTAGGCTCATACCAGCCTGGGACTCAGTCTGAGAGATTCATTATGTCTCTCTCTTCAAGTAGTCCAGACAAGTACATCTCAGGTCATTTACTTTCATACAGACTATGACTGAATCACAGTAGTACTTGAGATTCAACAAACCAAGCGTGTGTGTGAGACCTGACTGATTCTGGCCCATGACAAGACAGATGACCCTGATTGTCCCCTTACTAAGCCTGGTAAGTGGGACATCTGCTTATTTCACAATGGAGTCTCCTACAACCAAAAACACTGGTTTGTGTGGTGGTGTTCCTTATGGGTTTAGAAACTGAGATACCAAAGGACATGGCCATATGTGTTAAGTTGGGCACTTGATTTTGAGGAATGCTTTTGAGACTGCCAAAAACACTTTCTTTGTCTTGGCCAGCTAACATCTCAGTTGTCCGTGAACATCAAGGGAGTGCAGAATCCACTCACTGTAATTTTGTGGAGAGAGGAAGAAAGTTGGTAGTTGAATACAGTGGTTAAGGGAAAGCTCGTTAATGACCTTGGGAATAAAGAAAGGGTTAGTTCTCAAGGATACCCTGTCCTTATGAAAGGCTAAGAAGGGGGAGCTTGCAGTTTTGAAACCCTTCCAGCCGAATTCAGGGTTACTAGCAACGCAGTTTTCCACGAGCAATGTTAGGGAGGCAGAAGCTTCTCTAGAACAAAATTAATGTCCCAAGAAGGAGGGATAGGTTTTCTGGGAGGCCTAATGTGGAGGACACCTTTAAGAAATTGTTTCAACTCCAACCTGGATGCCAGAGGATGGGATAAAGGCAGACAAGCAGAGATAGCGGACATGTGAGCTTTAACGGACAAATAAGCCAAGCCACCTGAGAGCAGTTCACACATTCGAGAACCAGTGAGATTCCCCACTGCCAGTGGGTCTTGGTTCCGAGACAGACACCACAATGAAAGCCTTTTCCATTTGGAAACATAAGACTTTGTAGTGTTGGGTTTTCTGGTCTACAGCAAAACCCAGAGCATGTTCTCAGGATTCCAATTTCCTTCAGACACTTTATCACCCACAGTGTCAGCTGTAGTGTTGACAGGTGTGAATGTATAAGGGCTTCTCTGTTCTGTCTGAGAAGGTCCACTGTGTGGGGTAACTACTGGTGACAGCAATTGGCTAATTGCAGAAGGGGGTACCAATGTTGTCTTGGCCAGAAGGGAGTCAGCAGCAAGATTTTTGGTTGATCCTGCCTGACTTTCAGCAGGACTTGTGGTATTAAAGGAAGGGGAGGGAAATGCGTATAGGAACATCCCCTTCCACGAGAAGGAGAGGGTATCCACTTTCAAAGACAGAGAAATTGGGACTCTGGCACCGAATTTTGGAAGTTATCTGTTCATGGGGGAGGCAAATAAGTCTGTGTGTAGAGTACCCCACTGGTGGACTATGTCCAAGAACACATCCTTGTGAAGCATCTAATCATGGGATAGGGTCCAGGACCTTCTCAGAGAGTCTGCCACAAGGTTCCTGTTGGAAGGAATGTACATAGCTTAGACTGTCATGTTGTGTTGATTCAAGAATTTCCACACTAGGAGAGCCAGTCTGCACAAGATGTGGATCTGATCCCCCCTGCTTGTTCACATACCAGAGTACAGTCATGTTGTCGGTGAATAGTTTTAGTGCACCTGGGCAAAGGAGGGAATAGAAGATATGTGAGACTAAGAGCAATGCTCACATCTCCCTTACGTTGATGTGTTCCCTTTTCTGTGAGAGGGACTAACTTCCTTGGACTGCAAAATTACCCAGGGCCGCCCCCCAGCCAACATCTGATGAGTCTGTGTAAAGTTCCTGGACTGGGTCAGGGGTGTAGAGGTAGTCCTGGGTTTAGTTGTACCTGCTGAAGCCATCAGAGAAGTTCCCTCTACAGGCATGGAATGAGGGGAATAAGGTATTCTAGTAAATGAGAGTGCTGGGTCCAGACAGATCTTGAGTAACCACTGGAATTTCCTCCTGTGTAACCTTGCCAGGGGTACCAGTGGTATGGTTGAGGCCATAAAAACGTAGTACCTGAGGAATTCCCTGGCCGTGATGTGGTTTAATGGGCGGAAAGACTGAAAGAAGGCCCGATGGTCCTCTGCCTTTTGGGGTGGTAGAGACACTTTCATTTTGTCTGTTTGGATTCAGCATCCCCAGAAAGGTGTGGTCTTGGGATGGAGTGAGGGTTGATTTTCTGAAGTTTACTGTGAACCCCAGATTTCTCAGGAGGATAATGGTAGCCTGCAGGTTTTGTTGAAGAACCTGAGGATTTGAGGTCTGTAAGAGAAGGTCGTCCAGGTATGGGACACTCTGGATACATAGGAGCCTGCAGTGAGCAATAACTGGAGTCAAACATTTTATGAAAACCCTTGGGGCTGTAGAGAGGCCAGAGGTCAATGCAGAAAAGTGAAAATGCCATGAACACAAAGAAAAAAGTAAAAATGTCCTGTACTTGGGGTGGATGGGGATGTGGAGATGGGCATCTTTTATGTCCAGAGATGCCATGTATCCCTGTGGGAGAAGCAGAGGAAAAAGGGGTTTGTAGAGTTAGCACTCTGAAGGATGGAACGTTTTAAGAAGGTGCTGAGAAGAGACCAGTCTAGGACTGGTCTGCAGGGGCCATCCTATCTGGGCACTAGAAACATTCTTGAATAAAATCCTTTTCCTCTGGAGACACAAGAAACTCTTTGAATGAAAGCCTGTTGCCACAAATCTGAGAGCAGATTTGGGAAGAGATGAAGCTGTTCTGGGAGATTGTGGAACGCCCCAAATGGTGGGAGTGGAGTGCCAAACCATCAAACATCCTTTTCAGATTATGGAAAGGACCCAAGTGTCTTGGGTAATAATTTGCTATGTCTTGAGAGCATTTGAGAGGCGGAGGAAAAAAGGGTCTGGGGGAACATTTGCAGGGGAGTCGCATACTCCCTACTCTGTCCGGAAAGGGCTGCTTTTTTGGGGGTGGTGCCTGAGAAGCCCTAGTCCTCTGTGTTCTCTTACCTCCTCTTGAAGCATTGCATTGTTGGTGTTGAGAACAGCTGTGAAGAAAGACAGGCTTGGAGGGAAAATCTTATGGAACCTGGGCACCGGGGACACTAAAAGGTGCTTTAACTCTGAGTTCTTTAAAATTTTCTTGTAGGGTTTTGAAAAGGGCAGCTGCAGCTGGCCCAAACAAGGCTGCATTGTTGAGAGGGGCATCCATTAACTTGGATTTGAAATCGTCCTGCAGTGGTTGAAGTCTAAGCCATGAGAATTTTCTGAGTACTGACCCAGTAGCAGCTGCCCTAGTGCAGGCCGCAGCTGCATTATAGCTGCATTTAATGGAGTGTCTTTGAACTTGGGAAGAAACTCCTAATAGATTCAGGGCTAACTTTCTGAGACAGCAAAAGTTGCTTGAAACAAGTTCTAGGGAGTATTCAGTCATGTATGTCAGGTAGTTCTCAGCTTTGAAAGCAAAAGTGGCTGAAGTGTACGCCTCTTCCCCTAGACTTTCCGGGGTTCTACTCTCCTCGTCCACTGGGAGTAATGAGGTAGAAGGGAGCATTCTAGAAGTCTCGTCAGTGGCAAAACAGATGACTGTTGCAAAACAGATGACTGTTGCATCTGCAGGTGGGCACTGAAAAGGAACTAGCAGTCCTCAGAGACTTTGTGGAAACAGTCTAGCATTTTGGGAGTCGCAACGTGAGAGTCTGAGTTTTGGGATGCATGGTACAAGGGATCCAAAAAGGCTGGATGTACTGGTGGCACTTAAGACGAGGTGGGAATGTCTACTTGTAAAAGTTGGCAATACCTTTTTCTGGACATCTGACATTTTAGAAGAATCCCACTTAAACTGTTCAAGCATTTTCAGGATGGTCTCCTCAAAGGACATTTCTTCCAAGACAGAGTCTGCCCCTACTGACTCCACCTCAAGGTAGATGCATTCCTGAGGCTAGAGATTCTTCTTCATCATAAGAGGATTCATATGAAGACTCTGGATACCTAACCCTTTTCTGGGAAGGCTGAGAGGTAGGCTGCTTAAGAGCCATGAATGCCTGAAAAATACTCAAGAAAAGGCCTGCCAGTCTGCAGGACCCTCTTATGTGGTCAGAAAACATGCTTTGTGTTCTGTTTTTTTCTTTGTTAGAGAGACTATCTTCTGTAATACCAGAGGTCCGGATGAATGCTTAAGCTTGAAGGTTTCAGGTTGGGCGAACCGGTAGCAGACGTTTGTGGTACATCCCTAGGTTCCTCAATGGATTAGAGCCTGGGTTCCCCTCGACATCCAGATCGGACGTTTGTTCCGCCTCTTGAAACATGCTCGCTGCAGAAATCAAGGCGACCACAGAAGTGGGTTCAGCCTATGACTCCATGACTGGAATTGGACGCACCTCCGGATCAACAAACACCTCGGGAGATAAGTCGGATGGGTGAAGTGAAGAGGAAGGTGTAGGCCGAGGTTTCTTGGCCTTATGCTTCAGTGGTTTAGCTTTGGACTTCGAGGAACCATCCATGCACTTATTTAACAGTTTTTGCTGTTGGTTTTCCAAACACAAAGCTAGTAATGAAAGCCTGCTTCTAAGGGTCTTAGGAATAAACAGATGGCAAATACTGCATGACTTATGGTCATGGTTAGGGCCTAAGCAAAAAAGACTTTGGGTATGGCTGTCCTTATGTGGAATTTGTCTTCCACACTGGCACTTGCCATTCCTGTATAGCATAACAAAACAAGAAAAAGAGATTCCCCAATGGTGCACTTATCTGAAAGTAGAAGTTGGAAACTGTAAGATCGATGGTCGGAGGTGGTGTTCTGACTGTTCTGAGAATGGCACAAGCATACATCCATTTTATGGCCTACAACAGACTCCAGCAGACGTCAGACATACCATGCACCCTATAGTGGCAAAAGTGTACACTGGTCAATGTCACGCACCTTCTGCCGGGGATATCTCTCAAGTAAAGATTCAGTAAAGAATACTGCAGCAAGTGAACAGAAGGACATTATGCACAACATTCTACATAGACAGAAAATACCCTAAAGATAAGGGTACCTAAATACGTAGACATGCAAATAACAGATCTTACCTCACTAGCAAGACATGATCTAAGCTGCCTGCAGTCATGCATGTGTTTTACCATCTTTGTGTGTTGCTCCAATTAACAAATATTTGGAAGTACTATATATCTTTGAGTGCTAGGATTTCTTTTTTTTTTTTTTTCTCCTTTTTTTCCTTTGGGGGGAGGTTAAGTGTGTGTGTGTGTGTGTGTGTGTGTGTGTGTGTGTGTGTGTGTGTGTGTGTGTGTGTATTTGAATACATTCATTTCACAATGACCACTTCACTGAACAACATGACAACTGAATTTAAACTAGAAAACCCATTTAACTCAATGACAATTTGGTTGCAAGTCCATTTTACGCAATGTGGAACAGCTATTTTGAAGCTCTGTAATGCAGAAGCAGAAATGTACAGAAGTGTTTAATGAAACGTTAGCTGGTGCGAGTGGTGATCTATATAAACACTACTAATGCGTTTTCTCTCTGTGCAGTTCTCTATGACTCCATTCTGTAAAACCATGGAGTTGAGATAAATAAGTATGCCTATCACACTTGGGATGTAAGGTGGCTTACTCCCTTGCAAAAAGCTTTTTAAAATCTTTTCCCTTTGGTGGTTTTGACTGTATTGTGTTTCACCTATTCTGACTTTAATCAAATGGTCTTTCAGAAAAACTGGCTTTCGGACATTTTGATTTGGTGAAATG